>NW_024070186.1:66880235-66979276 GCF_014754425.2 Oryx dammah
ACAGAGTAACACACACACACACAGAGTAACACACACACACACACACACACACACACACACAGTATCCCACTGGCAGGGAGAGGTGAGATGACAGCAGACAAGGCCAAGGTGTCGCGATGGGTCATCTGTCTCACACACACACACACACAGACACACACACACACACAGAGTATCCCACGGATGGTTACGGGACCTGTTCTGTTACAGGCAGAAGGACAAATCAGAGAAAGCCTGGTTTTGAAATAAATTTCCATCCCTACTACAGGTAGAAACTTCAATAAAAGGAGGAAAAAAGGAGACAAATGACTTATGGATCATTTCAAGATAAATGAATTAACTGTTCATTTCTATGAAAAACCACTGCTGATTCTAACCTACTTGCAACTGAGGGGAGAAACTGTACAAGGAATACATTAAAACTTTATGAAACAAAAACATTCCTCCATCAAATGAATTAAAAGATTGGTGAAGGAAACATAAAATGTGTTTAAAAAGTACACAATATTCAATTCAGATGTTTCACTGTGATACTTAGCTTCTGAAATTCCAGGCAAAATATCAAATCCCCCCTTCCAATGAAAACTACAATTTGCCCTGTGTGCCAGAAACAAGCAAAAGTCGCTCAGTCCTGTCTGACTCTTTGTGACACCATGGACTGCAGTCCTCGGAATTCTCCAGACCAGAATACTGGAGTGGGTAGCCTTTCCCTTCTTCAGGGGATCTTCCTAACCCAAGGATTGAACCCAGGTCTCCAGCATTGCAGGCGGATTCTTTACCAGCTGAGCCACAAGTGAAGCAAGAAAATAACAAAAAGCTTAAGAAAATTTGCGAATGCAAATATAATTTTTTTAAAAGGCCTCTACAACAATTTCATTCCTTAACTGTCCCTCATGGAATATAAAAGGCAACACACAATCTCTGTGAGAACCCAGAGTTCCACTCCAATTCCATCATGCCACAGTCCCTTATCACTTCCACCTCAGAACAGAAATACAGACATGTTCTCTAAAGAGAGGAAAAAACTGTGGGAAAAGACTTGGTTCAGACTTCAGACTTTAAATTTATTATCTAAGTCATTATGAACAGGAAAAATGGTTTTCTCACCTATAAAACAGAGATGGTAACAGACTCACAGTTACACAGATATTTAAATATCTACTCTCTTTCAGAACACTCACTCATCGTTCCATTGTTGGTCTGATTTTAATTTACATTTTCTTGTGTGTCAAAAAACTGTAAGCTAATCAAAATGTCTTGGTGTCTCTTACATATTTAAAATATATCTCTGTGATTTGTTGTAAACTCATAAACCCCTACATTAAGTCATTTTTTAAAAATATCAGGTTACAATGAACTCACATGATTCCACTAAAATTTAACTGGAAATGAATGTCAAGTGAGATGGTCTTTTATATAGAGAAAGTAGGTAGAAAAATAAGAACACTAGCATCTTTTTAAAAAAACAGATCCTCCTGACAGGAGGAAATAGTAATCATAGCATAGGAGAAAAAATAGACATTGTAAAGAAATTCCGTTTACAAGAATCGGGAGAAAAATCAAAAGATATGACTGAAATTAACTAGCTTGCAGAAAAGGACAGAACGTGAAGAAGAAAACAAACAGTATCTGTTAAATTCGGCAGTTTCTGTCTTTTACCTCTCAAACTTCAGTATGTTAGTTTTTCTTTGGAACAAAAAACTAAAACGCAAATGTTTTTTAAAAAGCAGTATTATCTCCTGGAAAGGTGGATGGATTGATGAAAGAAAGCAAGGAAAAGAAGATTCCAAATGGCTTCAATACATCTATAAAATATGGTTTGTAGTTTCAAATTTGGCTATATTGCTAGTATTAGACCAGGAGCCTAATTCTAATCAGGAGATGCAGGTTTGCTCTCTGGATAGGGAAGATCTCTGGGAGAAGAAATTGGCAATCCACTCCCATATTCTTGCCCGGAGAGACCATAGACAGAGGAGCCTAGTGGGCTACTGTCCAAAGGGTCACAAAAAGTCAGACAAAACTGAGTAAGCAAAGCACAGCACAGCCCAAGCCTAAATGTGTCAGATCCTATTAGGACTGAATTTAACATAGTACAGTGTGAGAAGGTGGGAAAACTTTATATGGGGCTCCCTGAGACATAAAGAGCCATATTTTATTTTTGGTTGCATGGTGCCTCATACTAAGAAATTGTAGAACAGAGGCCAAGATTATATGACATACGAAGATCAATTTTCAAATTGCTACTCACCATAACAAGTTAATTATTACACCATACCGCTATTCACCATAACAAGTTTAACTATTCCACCATAACAAGTCAACTATTACATTTAATATAAGGATTAAATCCATGTAAAAATCTACACTTTCTTTGCCTTCTGAATGATACCACAATCACTCAGGTTTCATTCTGGTCAGTCATATCAGCCTCACGTCACATAACAAACATCTAATGGTAAAGATGAAGACATTCAGTTAAACCCAACTCCAGGGACTTCCTGGTGGTCCAGTGGTTAAGATTTTGCCTTCCAATGCAGGGGGTGCATCCCTGGTCAGGGAGATAAGACCCCACATATCTTGTGGTCAAAAACCCAAAATATAAATCAGAATAGTGTAACAACAGTATAACAAATTCAATAGTTTTAAAATGGTCCATCATCAAAAAGAATCTTATTTAAAAAAACACAACTCCAATGTGCATGTGTTCTGCTTTTCTGAATTTATCATTTATTCTGCTTTTACAGAAAATAAACCATACATTTTTCAAAGGGATCCCTGCTCAGACATATACAAAAGCACAGACATTTCTGAAAGAAATTCACACTGTAGCTATTATTTTCAGTTCCATCCATTCAAAGGGTGAGGAAAAAAAAAATCCACAAAACTAGGAGAGTTTTTCACTGTAACTCTCTTAGTATTGATTTGAAAATTAGTTCTTCAGGGACATAAATTCTCCACCAAAATAAAATGAATACTTCACACAATCCTGTCTATATGGCAGTACCATTCATTCTTCAGATTTAGTAATACCACTTCAAAATCATGATAGTAGATGAAAATAATAATGAACTTTTCTACAGTGAACAGAACAAATTATTTCATAGATGACATTCTGGAAAAGTGGAGAATAAAAAGGAACAGATCGTTAGCTCCTCAATACACACCACACTGCTCTTGGGGAGTTACCTCTCAAAAGGGTTACAACTCTGGGGTCTTATCCTCAGTTGAGCAAGTCATAATTTATTTTTATCAATTCTCTTAAAATAATCAAGTTCTAGGAGAAGAGACGTTAACAAAATACAGTAGGGCAATTTATGAATGAGATTAATTTACACTGAGAAATGTAGCTGCAGGTAGACTAGAATATCCACTGACACAACAGTCAATGGGCACTGCCAGTGCCCAGGCCACAAGCCCTGATCGCTGTTTTCCTGAGGAAGTAGGCACCTTCTTACTGCAAACACCTGAAGGTCATCTGGCCACGGTGAGGTCAGGGGAGAGTACTAAGCAGCTGATGTCTTGACCTCTCCAAAGCATAACTCCACCAATAAGGAATGGAGTTCTTGGACAAATTGCCCCTTTCCTGACTATCGAGTGGAGGAACTAAGGGGCATGTTCTACACTGGCTTCCAAAGGTCCCAAAAAGAAATGGTCCCAATTGCCTAAAACATCAACCTGTATCGTGTACTGGTCTCCTTATCTTCCTTTTCTTATTTCCTCACAGGAACTTTCTGGGTTCAGCTTTCAAATAAAATGGTTATAATCAAGGGTCTGATTCTACAGAAATCAAACCTGACAACTGGTCAGTAAGGTTCTATTCTTAGTAGGAAAATCTTGTTAAACCAAATTAAGTTTTAGAAGCTATGGGATGACTGGAGAATTAGAAAAAAGGAGAAAAGAGAAGGCCCAAAGGGACTGGTCGACAAAATGGATAGTCTTTTATTGAAAATGAGAATTTATCTTTGGAAGAGTTCAAAGGAAAAAACATACAAACTGCTCTAAAGCATGTGAGATGCAAATGAGAACTAAATTGAGACATCATTTTCCAACTATGAGATAAAATATGTATATATCCAAAAGGTTCTGACTATATACTGTTTACAAGTGGGAAAACAGGCACCCTCACACATTACTGGAAAAAACAGAGAATGGCATAAAGCCTAAGGAAGAGAATTTGGCAAGCTGCCTCAAAATTACATGAACATTTATGCTCATACCTAAAACTCTCATTCATGAGACAGCTAAGCTACATCTAGGTAATGAACTTCTACTCAGCTATTATAAAAACAGAGAACTAATTCTATACACTACTATAAGGTGGTCTGCAAAATGTTCTGTGGACTTCTATACAAAACATTTAAGTTGACTTCTGAGCGTTTTTGATAGGACTCTGCTCTCTGATAGCTTCCTTGCTTTGTAACATGACAGGGTGTTACTGAGCTCGTCTCCTACTTGTACATGCAAAACAAAACATGTACATATATATATGTGAGTGTGTGTCTAGAGACCCACATACACTCTCACATACACAGACTCACACATGTTTATTTATATTTTTAAAAATAGCAACCTAAGCTATTGGTTACCTATAAGGAGAAGAAACTAAGTACATACTTCATTTTGAAGTAATATCAGTGTTTTACATGAAATTATAAACAAGATTAAATCAGTATTTTCAAACCCTAAGAATTAAAAATAAAATGAAACAAACGGACCTGATTCTGACCAAGTTGGTAGAAAAATCATATAGGTGGATTTACTTTGAATGTAAACCCCAGGGGGACATGGGCAAAAGAAAAAAAAATTAAAATTGCAGTTTTCGGTAATCATATTGGTGGTAATGGTTTAAATATATAAACATATATTTATAAATATAAAAATTACACTATGTACAGTATTTTTTATATTTACATATTTATATCTTACACACTTTATTTTATAGTTTAATGTTTTACCCATGTTAAATACATATATAGCATTATACTAATATGTAATATAAATATACAAAAGAAACAAGTTTATGTAAATACCATTAGAAAAAGACATTATTCAGCATGAGAAAGGATGGAAATATTGAAATCAAAGAATTTAAGCTTGAAAAATTAAAATCCAAAATTTTTATCAGCTGTATCACAGACACACCAGATAGATATCCAGAATACAACAAATGCCCTCAGCACAAAACTGTGGCTCTACACACTGCTTCTCACTAAAAGGAGCTGGACTTTCTGGAGACACAGCTGAGTTGAGGACTGAGGAAGGACACGGAGAAGATGAGCTCAGGAACACCCTGTCATGTAACAGAGCAGGGAAGCTATCAGAGACCAGAGTCCCATCAAAAACGCTCAGAAGTCAACTTAAAAAGGCTCCCTAGGCTAAGACAATCTGAGTATCCTAGAGGATAAAAACTGCAATGCAGTAAAAAATCAAATTATTTAAATTCACAAGCTCAGAGAGACAACTTTTTAAAAAGTTCTTTCTGGTCTACTTTTCCCAGCATTCTAGGAAATAACTTAGCACTTTAAATACTGGCAGATAAACTTATGTACAAAACAGGAATAGAGCCAAATATAGAAAACTGGTAAATAAAGGGAACAATCAAGAATTTGGTATGCCGTTTCTGTGCAAACTGTGCCACAGAGTACCAAATACCTAATGAGGGAAGTTTCTTTTTATAGAAATATTACAGATAATAGATGATCTAGGTAATGACCATCAATGGTCACAAACAGAGAACAAATCAATATTATATGCCTCTCCTTAAATTCCTTAGTACCCCCTACAATATGTTCTGTCACCCTCAGTTCAATTGCTCAGTCATGTCCAACATTTTACGACTCCATGGACTGCAGCACGCCAGGATTCCGTCCATCACTAGCTCCCAGAACTTGCTCCAACTCATGTCCCTCAAGTCAGTGATGCCATCCAGCCATCCATCTCATCCTCTGTCGTCCCCTTCTCCTCCTGCCCCCAGTCCCTCCCAGCATCAGGGTCTTTTCTAATGAGTCAGCTCTTCACATCAGGTGGCCAAAATATTAAGAGCTTCAGCATCAGTCGTTCTAATGAATATTCAGGACTGATTTCCTTTAGGATTGACTGGTTTGATCTCGCATTCTTGCTGTACTTGTTACTTTCTTTCCTGTGACAGTTTTTGGCTGTTGTGAGGGTTAGGGGGTTGGTTTATTTGGTTTTGGGGTAGTGTAAGGTTATGACAGTAATTTCTTAATATCACCATATATCCTTTTAATTTGAACTTTTACAGACTGGCAACAAAATCATATATTACACTTGGTTGCTGCTGCTGCTGCTGCTGCTAGGTCACTTCAGTCGTGTCCGACTCTGTGCAACCCCAGAGACGGCAGTCCACTAGGTTCCCCCGTCCCTGGGATTCTCCAGGCAAGAACACTGGAGTGGGTTGCCATTTTCTCCAATGCATGAAAGTGAAAGTGAAGTCGCTCAGTCGTGTCCAACCCTCAGCGACCCCATGGACTGCAGCCTTCCAGGCTCCTCTGTCCATGGGATTTTCCAGGCAAGAGTACTGGAGTGGGGTGCCATTGCCTTCTCCTTCTTACAGCTTATGCTTCACTATGTACGGCTTCTATCACCCCACCTCCATTTCCAAATATGCAGAAAAACCTGAATTAGATTAATCTTTTAAATCTAACTACTGATTTGTTTTTTTAAGAAAAATCAAGGGAAAGAAAGGTATAAGGATGCAATCAAGACAAACGTATTAGAAGGATAAAAAGAGGTAAAGCATAAGCCATACATAAAAATGACTTTAAGCATTTTTCAAAAAATTGGCAAATGTGCTTGAGATAACTGAATTTAAAATACAGTCTACAAGCTGTTTCCCAAACAAAACAACACATAGGCTATGTGAGAGGTACATTACAAAGTCACTTGAAGGTAGGCACTTAGAAGAGAGAACCAGTAGCATCACAATTGGCTCTCAGACATCCAACAGGTCTGTGCACCTTATTTCTTAGGGGAGACTTGCCACAAGTAGCTAAGACTCCAACAACCAAGAAAAACGCACAGGTTTCAAAAGTGAACTGCAAACTAAACAGTTGGTTACTCAAAATGCTTGATGAGCTGCTTATGTGAGAAACTGTAGTGCTCCAGAGGAAACAGCAGATTTAACGATGGTTTATGAATCACCCAAGTACCATAAAGAACCCTTAAATATTTCATATATGAATGAAGGACCATGTCATCCTTCATGCTAGGTAGAAACAGAATAAAAATCCTTTTTTTCCCCAACATTCCCCATTACCTACTGAGGGGAAGGAGAATGGGAGATGGGAGATTGGAGACAGGGAGAGGTATTTTCTCATCAGCAGTAAGAATACAGAAGATAATTTAGGCAGAGGAAATCTAACACACTGACAAGTCCATCTGGAAAATGAATCATTTCCTAGAAATATTTTCACAAATAACTTTTGTTATCTCTCTCGCTCATTCTGGTTCTAGTTAATTTTTAGTACTTTTTATTTCAGACAGATGCATCTATAATTTCCCACCAAGTTTCATAAAACTTAAATATGAAAATTTGATTAAGTAAAAATAATTCAAAGTTTTGATAATGCACTATAGAAAACATTGTTGTAAGACATTAATTCTTTAAAAAATAAATAAAAATTCATAATTCATCTATTTCCTGACCCCCCAAATACAGAGCCATACCACTTATGTTAGGAATTACTTTTTGTAAGGTAAAAATCACTCTGATTTCTAGGTAACAGTGATGAGACCACTTAGCCTAGCTAGAATGAATATTAGAAATTTAGTCCAGTACTATCACCTAATTTTTTAAGAGTGCTTCTGCCAAAAGTCACACAAGACATATGCAACAGAGAGCAAATCCCGATTCCCACAGTCTAGTGATCTTTTGCTGTATCACACAGTGGACAGATTTTCATTCCACGGAGAAAAGATTCTAAACAATCTTGTTAAGTAAGAATGGTTCTCCTAATAATTATCCGCTTACTAAAGACAGGTAGAATTTTAGCCATTTAACTGCCCATTAACTATAAATATTACGAGAAATGTGATAAGACTATTTCAGTAAGATGATGGACAAAAACACAAGAGCTATTACTGCCACTGTAACTTGAGTTTAGTACTCTTCATTCTGATAACCACAGCAAAGACAATGGAAATCTTCAAATCAAGTGTTCTGCCTTAAAAAATAAATAATCAAACATTATTTTCTAAGTATTTTAAATTACCTATTTTTAAAAACAGCTCTTCAGTTTGGGAACATATGAATTTTGTCAAATTGTGGAAAACTTTAAAATTTTTAACAGGTTCTTAAAAATAAGAGAATAATAAAAAGAGCAATTAAGACAATCTCTGATAAAAGAAAAAGGAGAAATTCTTACCATTGGCAGTGCATTGATGTGGGGATGTACAACTGAGTATCTGGTACCGCCAATCACAAGTTGCTGTTGCTGATGCTGAGGAAAAAGGAAAGTAAAATATTCAGTGCGTCCTAAAACACATTCTGCTGAAAAGATTTCTCATTCCAAATTTTACAGGAAGGAACTACTAGCTCTATGTCTTTAAGGCCCCCACCAGAGAGTATCTGCCTCTCCCTAAGCAACTGTTGTCATAAACAGCAGCAACTTTTGAGCATGTAGTACACAGCAGGCACTGAATCATTACAACATTTCTAAAAAGTTGACACAATGAACAAAATGAGGCTCAAGAGATGAATGTGCATAAAGGAGGCTCTCACCGCCATTCAACTCAACTCACGAAAACATTACCACTACTGGGCCCAGTAGGGCAGGTTCATAATCTACCATCATGAGCCATGAAAAACAGTATAAGCTTATATGTTACATATTCTGTTTAATGACTGAGAGAAAACATGACTGGTTTCGAAGCAATTTCTATCAAAATGTACTAAACTGGAACTCTCTTCAGACTTTCTATTCTACAGAGTTTACCCAGTCTTCTCAATTGCTGGGGCACAGCAAATTACTTTTCAAGACCATTTTCTGCAAATACACAGTGGTTTTGCACACACCCTTTCAGAGTGGCGGCTTTCGGGTGGGACACCGACCAGTGCAGCTCCCACCATGCCCAAGCAGAGCGCACCTTTCTGTAAGAGTACAAGCTGATGCCACATGAAGGCATGCAAGAGATTTTCTTCATACACCAAAAAGTGTGAAGTCAGTAACACTAAAAAGATAACCTGGCAAATACACCAAATACATGCAGAAAAAATGCAATCCCTTGAAATGTGCTCCTCTCTGATTTTATCTTCAATTGACTGAAACTCTCACTCTGCTGATTACCAAGGCCACACTAAATAACTTCAGTGCTATTACACAACTTTCAAGTAGCTGAGCTATAAGAAGATCTAGAAATTAAAATAATATTATACACACCACACATTTACATGTGAAATTATAGATGGTTATATCAACATATGATATTTCACCAGCTTCTTGCGCTTCAAGACAGGTAAGTGAGCCCCAAGGCTTTCTGGCACAAAACACTGAGCTACTCAATACATCTTTACTAACACCTATTGGGAAAATGTTCTATAGATATCATGATTGAATCCAAACAAAAACTAGATTACTGCTAGGTTCTGTCAACCTTAGTGTCATTTATTATGGACATCAATTATTTTACTATACAAGTTTTCATGGATTTTTGAGCCCTAAGCTATGTAGACTGGCATACATTTATTCTAGTTATTTATAAATAACTAATATATGCTACTGAACTTCATACAACATTCTAGATCCTTAACAGTAAGGTTCATCAGTACTAACATTGAAATCAGTACAATATGTCAAATGTGTTTCTTGAGAATCTCTAATTTTTTCATCCACCTTCTAAAATGATTAGATCAAGGAAGGTGGAAAGCTTATTCTAACTGTTTAAGTACCTGCCCTACCATTTTCTTGTTTCCTATTCTTGTTCATGTTTCAGATATTCTGTTTCTTTGTAGCAATCTTCACATTATTAGTCTTATTTTATGGGGTTTGGTTAAAACTGAATAATATAATCCACAAACCTATATAATCAAACACAAGTAAACTTAGAGTAATAAGCCCAAATACATGGCAATTTTCAGAAATGGAATGAGTGAATGGGCGTGCCACTGCTGCTCTGCAGAACTCCCAACCCTTTGAACACCATTATGGACCATATGTTATACATGACTCTCTGATACCACAGCCAAGTGAACCGCAGTATCAAATATTAAAAACATTTAATTTTTAAAATCTAAAATGAGCATATATGGAGTAACTGAGCACTGTACTTCCATGGAGAGCTTTCACTATGAGGATGTGTACACACCCAGCACAGACAAACTTACAAACATGTACCTTTGGGAAACACTGAATCAGATTATTCCTGCTGCTAGTCTTTACTTCCCCCTCCCTGGTCTCTCCTCTTTAATTTTTTGTGGCGAGTCCTCTCATCACTCTCACAGAGGTCTCTAATCTCAGTTTTCTCTAAGTATATTTTCTCTTCCCTTCTTTTCATTCGTTAATTCATTTAGCTTTTATCAGGTGACAGCTACTCACGGGAAAAGCCCACAAGAGTGATATAATATTGAAGGGGTTAAATATCTGATTCTAGGAGTTGAAGGGTAAATAAATCTATGGAAAATGGTGTATTAAAACAGGTATCTTAGTTCCTCAACCAGGAGTCCAACCTATGCCCCTTGCAGTGGAAGCCACAGAGTCCTAACCACTGAACCACCAGGGAATTCCCAGAAACTTTAAGAGATTATACATAGAGCTATATTTTGGTTTCTGCATTAATATTTTCCTGGTTGATTCATTTTGAAAGCATCAATTCTCCAGTGTTCAGTCTTCTTTATGGTCCAACTCTCACATCTGTACATGACTACATAGTTTGGCTATATGGACCTTTGTTGGCAAAGTGATGCCTCTGCTTTTTAATAAACTGTCTAGGTTTGTCATAGCTTTCCCTCTGAGCAGCAAGCATCTCTTCATTGATGCTTTCAAACTGTGGTGTTGACCAAGACTCTTCGGAGTCCCTTGGAGATAAACCCAGTCAATCCTGAGGGAAATCAACACTGAATATTCATTGGAAGGACTGATGCTTGAAGCTGAAGCTCCAATACTTTGGCCATCTGATGTGAAGAGCCAACTCACTGGAAAAGAACCCGATGCTGGGAAAGATTGAAGGCAGGAGGAGAAGGGGGTGACAGAGGATGAGATGGTTGGATGGCATCATCGACTCAATAGACATGAGTTTGAGCAAACTCCAGGAGACAGTGACGGATAGGGAAGCCTCATGTGCTGCAGTCCATGGGTTGAAAAGAGTTGGACACGACTGAGGAACTCAACAACAACAACAAAGGTGACTTAAGATAATCCAATAGGATAAATATATATTAAAACCACCTGTACTAAAGCAAGTCAATTGGCCAAAAAAACCAAAACCATTATGTATCCTGAACGCCTGCCTTTATAATCTCACGTGCTCAGCCTCCTCTGCTCTCACTGCAGCAGCCCACCCTCGCTGCTCTCGGTACTCTTTGGCTGCCTCAACACTGCCCAGTACTTTGTCAGAAATGTCCCTCTACTGTGGTTTTGCCCACAAACCTAGCCCATCTCTTCTTTCAAGTTTCAGCCCAAATCAGCTTCCTCCCTTGATTACTCACTCACTACTTGAGAGAAATGTGTGTCTCCCTTACCGCAGCTCTGAATTGCCTCATGCTTTCCCCATGCCTCCCCTATCAGGCTTCCCCAGGCCAGGGCCTGCTCTGCCCATGTTGCTACCCCACCACAGAACTAAGAGCAATGCCTTGAACATTCAGTTTGTGGGATACACATGATGGTAAAGTTATATAGTATCTATACATGCAGGAATAGGTACATACATATTTGAAAATAAAACACAGTCGAACTGAATTACAACACAAATCACAATGGCAAGGAAGAATTCAACAGTGAGTTTTGCTTTGTTTTTAATACTTAGGAGAGCCTGGCTATACCAATAATTTTAGTATCACTTCCAAGAAAGCCAATAAAGGTTGATCTTTTGCCATTAAAATAAAAAAAACTATGATAAGCCACATCATAAAATCTGTAAAATTATCAACTACTTAGTGTACTACATAAACTAAACCCATGTGCTTCACTTCTTGTGATGAAATAAATGTTTGCAGGCTTTAATTTTGTCTATAAACAAAAAGCTGTGCTTTTAGAATCTAAATTTCAGAACATTTTACCTAAAATAAATGAAGTATTAATCTTAGAATAAGCTTTCAGTACAGAAACAGACACTACTAATACAGCAGACATCACTATACATAATCAGGATTTTTTTAAGATGAAAAATTCTATAAAAAACAGCATAACAGTATATTTTGACTGATCTTCAAACATACTACCCTGCAATCTCTCCAGAGGCAAATTTCTTTGATTTATAAATCTCTTTTAAAAGCTAATGGATTATGAACCTTCTCCCTAAGAAAAGTTTAAAAAAATTTTTTTTTTTTGCTTATAATTCATAGCAGTGACATAATCTAATCTAGAAACCAGTAACTAGTAACAAAGGCAAGAATGAGTCACTGGTATCTTTAAGAAATAAAAGTTACAAGTGAATTTTTTAAATTTGGAGGACTGCAGGGAAATTATCTCAAGAATTAAGAGAAAAATATATCAATCCTACCATAATCAATCTTCTTAGAAAGATTTTTGTTAAAAGAACTTCTGGACAACAGAAAAGTCACAGATAAAGTTCAAATTAAACTGCTTAGCACAAGACTGAAAGCACAATAAATAATGGTGATTACCTCCAACTAGAAATTTAAGAAAGGAATATATTTGTAAATCAAAGAGTTTCAACTTAATCCTCTCAATTACACTGATCCACTTCACACAAAATGACTTTGTTAGCTGCTTTCTTCAACATGGCAATCTCAACTAACACACTATACATTCATCAAAGCTCTAAAGCATTATGTCCCTCAGTCTCCTCACCCTATTCTCATTTCTCAGGGAATGACACACAGATATAAGCTGGGCAGCCAAAAGAGGAAGTTAGTGAAAAGGGGGAAGGAGCTGTGATAGAGGATTATCTTAAGAAAACTGACCCTGAGATCAGGCCCAAAGGCAGAGCAGTTAGGCCAAACGCAATGTACCCATCACTGCCTCTGATTTCCACTTCGCTTTGTTATTTAAGCGATTTAAGGGAAATGAATTTTATTATGATCCCAAATTTTCTAAAAATAAGAAATATGCAGGACCACAAACAAAGAAAAATATAAACATGCACTGGTGTCTAGCCATTCAACTATTACTTCAGTTAGGTTAGTTTCACTGGCAGTTATCACATGTGGTTCAATTTTATATTAAACTTATATTTTTAAAAAACCCACCATTAGGCGTAAAACAAAAAAACTCAAGGGCCCCAAAATTTGCCTGTCAGGAAGTAAGCAATCCATTTAAAGACAATAAAAACAACAGATTCATACTAAGCCCCAGAGATTTTTAAATTAAAGTTTGGTTTGGGCAGTTCCAAGTGTTATTAAAAGTAAAGTTTATTTTTAGGCACTAACATCCACTCATCAAAAGCTTTCAGTCCACTAACTTTCAATGTAGAGAATCTGAATATGAGAAAGGCTCAGAACCAAATTTAAGCTCTGATGCTAGAGAGGTGATACAAAAATGTATTATTGTCCATTACTTTTTTAAAAACTGAGTACATCAACATTATGTATCTGTAACTAAATTCTTTTCCTTTAAAAAAAAAGGTCACTAAATTAATGGTGCAACTGTAACTTAAGATGCCTTAGAAATATGACAGATTTGACATTGTTTTCTTTAAAAGAGCTGATAGCAGCTAAACCATTTTTTAAAAAATTGTTTAAGGGGAAGAAACAAGAAAAAGGTAAATGGAGACAATAAAATAGCATAAGGATCTAAGAAATAATAAGACTGAAGAAAAAAATTAAACTTTCCCTATTTGCCTAAGACCACACAAGTAGGTATGTGACACAGAATGAGTTAGAAGTAAAAAACTGACATAATTCCTAGATCTTATTAGATTTCTTGCTCTTCCCACGGGGTGAATATTTGATTCAAGATGCCAAAGAATCTGAATAGGTAATTAAGCTAGACAACACAAAAATCATTCTGCTGAACAATTCATTCCCAGCAAAAATGAAACAGCTTTGCCAGGAATGCTGGGTCTTGGATTAACTCTGTCCACAGAAATACCTTTCCAGATTCTAACTTGTGACACAGAGGGTCTTTCATTTGGATTTAATTGGTCTAGGATAGAATCTGCACATCTGTTGAATTTAAAAGGTCCTACAGGTGATTCCAATGGGCACTGAGGACCACTGGACTAGGTGGCAGGAAAGGGCAGGATAGGGAACTTTACTAGCCAAATTATTCCTCTATGCAGGGAGGGAGAGGGGGCAGGCACAGAGGAATCACATCTTTCAATAATATTAGCACTGCAAAATGAGTCCTTCTCTCATTCTAAGAACAAGAGTGGGAAACATACCATAATGAGTAAAAGTTTTATTAATTTGATTTTAAGATTAACAAAATAAACAAAAGATGAATGACAAACTCAATTCTTCTCCCCAAAAATGAATTAGAAAAGCAAGGACCATAATAATGAGGACATCTCAGAGAGAAAAAAGACACAGATCACAAAACAGGAGTTACTGTTTTAAGGAGGTACATTCATACCTTTTAAACAAAATCTGGATTATCACTCGACATGGAAATTACTACCGTGGAATATGATAAGGTGTTTTAAGTGTGTCCTGCCGAATTCTTTCCAACTCAGCCTTCAAGTATCCTATCAGGACCACCAATAACCTCTATGGCATCTTTGCACGAATTAGACTCCAGCACAACAAATTAGATAAAAAGAGAAGCCATATTACAGTACCAACGGTTAAGAGCCTAAACTATGGAACCACACAGCTCTGAAACTACAGCCAGATGACCCAAGACAGGTACTTAACCTCTCAGTGCCTCAGTTTCCTCATCACCTGTAATATAAACTGTAATGAGAGTTGAGTACCTTAATATTTACAAACTGCTAAAGAGTGCCTGGCACAGAATTCAAATCATTTAAAAGAATACATGTAAGTAAAAAGGAGGCCTTTCCTCTGAGAAGAAGACAGTCCTGATACCAGGAAAATGGCTTGGCTGAGCGTGGCCTGAATGTCAGCACCCGCTTGTCCCCTTGGCTGTGAACTTCTGTGCAGGACACCAACTGTCCATTCATACTCTGCTGTGCTGTGTGCTATAGGCTGTAGAGCCCAGCTTTGTCTTTTGTGAGCTGATACAAGAGCTTTATATATATGCACACACAAGAGAGAGTAATCGTGGATAAACGTTCACATGAATGTGACATTTACCTTGACCAACGCGACCACACACAGTGATAAAGGATACACAGTGAAGCAGAGCCTCTCAACCACACTCCAAGACTAAGTCTTTAACTTTCAGTTTGTAATAGAAAGGAAAATGCTTAACTTTTTTAAAAATTAAGAACATGCAAGCAGATTAATTACTAAAGTGAAAATTGTCATTCTGAAGTACACTAGACACAAAAAGAAAAAATATATTTACATTTAATTAGATGTTAGGTTCAGAAATTTAAAATATTACATTTCTGTCACAAAGATTCAGTAGAGTCACTCTTGTGTCTTAAGAGTATTTATTTCCTCACATATGGAAAAGCTTAAGAACTCATTGCTTGACTTTTTATACCAATTTTTTAAATTGGTATAATCTAGACAGGACCAACAAATGTTTTGTTTTCAGTAAGCTAAAACAAATTGCTCATTCAACTGCCACGTTTCTATTAGAATGGCAGTCACAAATACACCTCTTTAAGAATTCAAGGTTGTCCTGTCTTTTTAACATAACTCATTCTGAGTATATTATAAATTGGTGGTGGTTTAGTCAGTTGCTAAGTCGTGTCCAACTCTTGAATATTATAAACTACATATTCATAATTCCAAAAAATGCCTAATTCTCATCTGATGTTGGTTTGCCAAACTGCTTTCAACTTCACCAAACTTAAAACATTTAAACCAGCAAACACACTGTGTTATCTGCCTACTCCACTCTGGACACACAGACATAGGAAGAGGGACACAAAGACATACTCTTCCACACTCACTCTCAATGGAAGGATCATGAAAAGAAAGACCACCTAACTTTTGTAATTCAGTATATTTAGTTCAATACAAAACAGTACTCCTCTCCCTCCCCACCATCCAAATTACAATTCAGCACCAGTGGAGACTATATGAATACAGAGGCTCCATCTGACTTTTCAATTGCTGTCATGCAGTGGTACAGAGGCTGACACTATGGCCAGAAAGTAAGTATTTTTGGTTTTGCAGGCGACATAGTCTCTATCACAACCACTCAACTCTGCTATTACAGTGCAAAGCTGCTACAGACAATACAGAAATGAATGACTGTATTTCTGTTTACACTAAAACTTTACTCAAAAAAAAAGGCTACAGGCAACACTTTTGGGCCCTGAAGTAATGCCCAAGACCAGCCAAACTTCTCCCAATTGAGGACAGAACATAACACTTGTAGGTTAAACAAAATTTTTAAAACACTTTGTAATAAAAAAAGTAACAGATCAAGCAAAAATAAATTATTCAAGTATTCTCCACTAAAATTATGTAACCATTCTACAGGAAGGAAATTTTCCAAGGCAGTCAAACGTATCTTATATGAACTATACATAGTAATGAAGTTCAATTAGAAAGGAAGAGTACTGAAACTCCAGTATTTCTCTGACATCTTCAGACCTAAAAGGCAGTGGAGGCAGAAAGGAAAGAACACAAGATATCTACCCTTGCTCCTTAAAAACACAAGTCTTTCACATCATACCCAAACAATTGTGAGCAAATCTTCAGTGTCCTCATCTGCAGAATGGGGTTACTCTACAAGGCTACACTCTGCAGAGACGGATAGCTTTACACCAAGTATGAACACAGAACTTGGGTTACTATAAGGGAAAAAACAACACTATGATTTAAAAACAATCAATCCTATTAAACCCTTAAAGATGTTTATGATTTCACAAAGAAATAATACTAATAAATATCAGCTACTTGTAACTGCTTATAGAGTTCAAAAAAATAGTATTTAAAGTTAAGAACAGTCTAGGGGGGCGGTCCTAAGATGGCGGAGGAACAGGACGGGGAGACCACTTTCTCCCCCACAAATTCATCAAAAGATCATTTGAATGCTGAGCAAGAATAGTCTAGTATTGAAAGATTAAAAACTTAGGTTCTAAGTTAAAAAAAAAAAAACTGTTATTGACTATTATGACTTACCATGAGATTACAAAAATAGCATGGGAAGTATTAAAAAAAAAAAAAAAGTCAAACAAGAAGGAACAATGAAGGCATAGAAATAGCAAAGTGGTCCTAGAAATGAAGTCTCTTGGCCAGAGCCAATGGAGCAAGAAAACATCTTGACCATAAGTTTCGCCAATACTAGCTCATGTTCACCAAGTAGTGGGTGAGGAGAAATGAGAGTTATTTTGCATATTTTTAATTAAGAGAAAATGATACTGTATTTTAGTTTTCTGACATGGTTAGTGACAACTGAACACCAAAATCACTTCTATAATGTGAATTAAACAGTTACTGCAAAGGATGTTTTTACATTTTCTAACAATCTTAAATCATAATTCACATATAAATCGGGGGGGGAAGTAAACTGCAATTATCTTTTGAAAAACAAGTTCATAAAACTATCCACAAACAGAATAATATTTAAAACAAATATAAATTTTCTTATCTTCTCCCACTTCTCTAATATCAAAGCAACTAAAAACTCCATCAACAGCAAAGGATCTGAATGCAATAAATGGACTCTCTCCATCAGTGAAACATTAATCAACCAAGAAAATGCAAATTAAAATGAAAGCCTGATGCTCCTTCAGGAGACCAGGATGCAATGCGATTTAAAGTCCATGTTCATCCCTGAACCCAAGTTAAATGGCAGTTTGCTTTCTGGTTTTTTGTTTGTTTGTTTGCTTGCTTCAAACTGGTTGTTAAGATGAGATGTATCCTGCAACACACAATAGAACTGTGAAAAAATGAAGCGGGGACGGCGGGAGAAAGAAGGGGAAGACAAGTATTATTAATCTCTCTACTACATATTGTTTATGTTAAAAGTTAGCCTTTGACCAACAGTGGAACAAAACTCGCTAATGTACATCAGTAAATAAAAATCCCTGCCCTCACAAAGTTCAAATTCCAGCAGAATTTAAAATCAAGTGTTATGTAAAAGGTGATAAATGCTACAAAAAATGAAAAAGGGAATTCCTTGGTGGTCCAGGGGTTAGAAATCTGCCCTCCCACTTCAGGGGGGCACATGTTCAATCCTCAGTTGGGAAACTAAGATCTTGCACGCCATGGTGCGGCAAACAAAAAGCAAATAAAATAAATTAAAAAGCAAGCAAACAACAAAATTTTTTTTTTTTAATTTGAAAAAAAAGAATGCAAGTAGGGTAAGAAAAATCAGGACTTTTCACAGGTAAGGGAGGTGCTGACGCCCACAATGCAGCAGAAGTAGGACGGTCAGAACTGGTTTGTATTTCAACTGAGAGCCAGTGAGATACTCAGGAAGCTACTCTATGTTTGTTCTGTATTCGGAAAATCATGTACGAAGATGTGTCGTATCTTGATGTTGTCAGCTTAGTGTTAGAAAGAGAACCTCATATCCACAAACTATAAATGAACTTCATGTTTCAATTAGTCTAATTTTTCCTCTGTCTGAAATATCTGTTCTTACCTACATTTACTATGTATTATGAAGCTCTAATTCCTAGGATAGATACTAGGTGTCACAAATGACAGGTTTGTGTAAATATTTAGCATTATATATAATATTATGAAAGCCGTCACAGAAGTCATCAAATGCAAAAGAGAAACTTCTTAATTGTTGCCCAGGGTCTGTTCATTCAAATTATTTTTCATACAAGCATTCTTACAAAGTTAATATCAAGGAACTTCAAACTTTCTCAAGACACTGGATACTAAAAAACGGAAAAAGGCCACTGAAATGGAATGCCTGATCACTTAAATCCTACTACAGTATAGATAATAGACTCAATTTTTTAATATCCACCAAATGCTTATAGTGTGCCCAGCACGGCACACACTTAACTACCCATCATCACCTTAAAATATTTTAGTTAAAAAGAACTAAACACAACTATGGATATAGACCAACATGTACTCAAATGACTAAGGGTCTCTGGTCTTGTTAGCCTTCCTCCCACTGTGTTCCATATTCTTTATTAGTGCAACAAGAAACTCAGCTATAAAATCCTGGAAAAAATCAGAGTTATCTCTATAACTTGTACCTACTGTCATTTCTAAAACATAATTCTAGATCTCAAGGATGGGGGTGGTAGTGGTGGCAAGATTTGTGGAGGTCAGACTATGGCAACAAAATCTCACCTCTTCCTCAGAAGACGGGAAATAAGCCAGAAATTGTTTAAAGAATATTTTGAGGAAAACCAAAGAGGATGAAAATCTTTTGTGTGTGATTGTTCTATGGCCTTTTGATCTCAAGTCAAGGCTAACCAATCAGATGAAAAGAACTACCCTGATGATTCAGACTAGAGGAAATCATAGACCTAAGCAGACCACAGCTGTAACCTGTTCACTCAAAGGCTGCAGGGCCAGAAAGCCCAGCAGGGTAGCAGCAGGCCAGATGTGTCAGCAGAACGCGCACTCCAGGAGCCGCTGTCTTTGCACTTCCTCCTAACCACCACCACATGACTGCTCAGGTGCAAGGGTACAAGACTCACAGGAGGCTGTGGAGGCCACCCTGGCTTGGAAACCTTAAGCTGGAACCAACATCCTCTTCTAAGGGTCTCATGGGACCCAAGCCATGAGCTTCCACGGGACCCAACCCATCCAGGGGCACACTCAGAAGAATGTACCACTTCCTCCTACCAGGTAGTCACTCCCACTCCAGATGAAACTCACAAATCAGGGACCATTTTGCCAGACCCCACACTGGTAATACCGCTGGCATTCTGCCTTTATGTGCCCCATGAAACACAGCTGAAAATTAAACCAAGGTCATTTATCCACAGAAAGAGAAAGGTTTGGTGAACCTTTTCGTCACAACACACTTGGGTCCTTATCCCTACTCTGCCTCTAGGATGTCAATGGTCTTGGGCCTGTAACTTAAACTTCTATGGGACTAATTCACCTTCTATACAAGCAATGA
The DNA here is from genome assembly GCF_014754425.2 of Oryx dammah. Lineage (NCBI taxonomy): Eukaryota > Metazoa > Chordata > Mammalia > Artiodactyla > Bovidae > Oryx > Oryx dammah. Next base: position 66,900,491 of record NW_024070186.1, read on the forward strand.
CTGGGTTGAACTGTGAAACTGTCTGGAGTCTTTAAAAAAATAAATAAATAAACTAGGCTCACTGAAATACAGACTCTCAAAGGAAAGAAGGAAATACCTTCTGAGTTCTAAGAAATAAAGGCAACACGATATAAAAACTAACTAACAAGCTAAAAAAAAAAAATCTTATAGGGAATTCCCTGGCAGTCCAGTGGTTAGGACAGGGCACTTTTACTGCCATGGGCCCAGACAGGGAACTAAGATTCCATATGCTGCCCACGAGATGCAGCCTCCCAATTTCTTTTTTAATTTAAAATTTTAAATTAATATCTTATTAATAGCACAGAATGCTTGTTTTGATGATATGAAGGTTAAAGCAAAGCAATGTAGTTATATAGTTCACAAACTTGAGGTCCAGAGGTTCAGTATTTCTTACTAGAAGTAACAAAATAAATATTAAATTCTGCATTGTTTGCATACTCAGTATCATTTAAATCTCAAAAGAAGCTTGTACAGTAGGTATTACTATCTCTGTTTAAGAAACAAGCTAACTGGGGCTCAAAGGAATTATCAGACCAAGAACACCACCAATAAGAGGAAGAATAAGGTACATCAGGTGCCGGGTCTCTTATCAACTTCCTCTCTAGGTCTCTCAAGTCCTTTTTCAAAGCCTTTGCTTCCAAAGAGTTTTCTTATTCCAGCATAACAAAGAGTTTGTAATGAGAGTATCACTTTCCTTAAGGGGAAGAAATCTATATCCATACTCTTACTGCTGTAGGTAGGATGGGATCAATACAATATTGATCTTGGGTACCCCCACCAGGGGACAGTATAAGTACACTCACGAATAAATACAACTTTTTTTGCCAGCCACACCTACCCAATTTTCCAAATACTTCTGACCCAGAGTATTTTGTACAACCAACCAGTTCTTCAAACGCCATGTAAAAAAAACAGGGGTTGGGGAGGGCAGCCATCAAGGCAAGGGAGGAGGCTAGGGAAGCACCGCTTTCCTGAAAACAAACAACAGATGCAGCATGTCCTTCTGCTGTATTATTTAACAGGATGCCTCCTGAAGCAGTAGCCATTTTTCACTGAGGCAGTGAGTCTGATGGAATTCCTTTCACTGGGGACAATGGGATAAAAAAAAGAAAGCAACTTCTTTCCTATTTTTTTTTTTAATTTGTTTAAAATAGTACTTTCAGTTACTTAAAGCCAACTGGACATCATTCTCTCTTAGATGTCCCCAAAGCATTGCAAACTTAACTACGAAAAAGAAGTGAAAGTGTTAGCTGTTCAGTCGTGTCCAACTCTATGTAACCCAATGGACTGTAGCCCGCCAGGCTCCTCCGTCCATGGAATTCTCCAGGTAAGAATACTGCAGTGGATAGCCATTCCCTTCTCCGGGGGGCCTTCCTGACCCAGGGATCTAACCTGGGTTTCCTGCATTACAACAGGTGGACTCCTTGCAGTCTGAGCCACTATATAAACTTCATTCATCTCCCAGCCCAAACCTGTTCCTCTTCTCATGTTCTCTAGTTTGGCTCTATCCTCCAGTCACTCAAGCAGGAAATACGGCTCCTTCTCCTCCCTCATCTCCTATAGCTCATCCAATCAGCAGACACCATTACTTTCTATCTCTAGGGTGTTATTTCACAAACGTGTTTTCAGTTCCCCAAACCTCCCACATCCTCATGACTTTGGACGAGGTATATCCTCCAACTAAACTTCAGATCACCCACCTAAGTCCTACCACCATTGTGGAGACTTGTTTGATATGCCTATCTCCTTTCAATAGACAATACATAGCTTGAAAAATGCCCTAGAACAAAGCATAACAAATATGATCAAACATACCCTTCTCACAAAGGAGTGCTAGTGATTAAAGACTTCACCTGCACAGGTCCCAAAAAACTATGACAATAACATCACTGACATGTTATTTACTCGTTCACAAAATCAACTTCATGAAGAACGAAGACAAATGTTAGTCCAATGCAAACCATATGTGAAATTAAGAATCCTGGAAGTATAATTTTTGTTTCAAGGGTAAAAATAAGAACTATGACCACTTATTAAACAACCACACTTTGCTCTGAAATACTGTATCACCCAAACACACTAGTGAACTATAACACTGTAGTAAGCCATTGAAAACTATTTCAATACAATACCACTCTGTTACAAATAAAGATGCAAATTTTAAAATATAAAGGCTGTTCTTAAAAGGCCCTAGTTTTGCCCTTTTAGGGTCTATAGTTTGATTGATCCTGTTGATCACTGCAGACCAGATTAGAGGAACTGGTAATACAAAGGAGAACTACATAAAAAGAATTATCAACAGCTGCGAGTGAATCACTGAGAAAGGTCTAAGATTTGCTATTTTTTTCCCTTCCTTGTGCTACAGAAAAAAACTGGACAGACTAATCAAAGAAACTGGAAGGCTTAGAACAGGCAGGGACTCCTTTCATCAACAGTTTCTAACCCCAAAATCCTGGAAAGATAGACAAGGAAGGTAGATTAACTCGCTCTACTGGCATTCTAACACTGGAGGAAATAAAATCCAAAAGAATACAGATGTGCCTTACGTGTTTACTATAATGAAATTGTCTGTGCATTTTCAAATCTTCTAGGTTTATTTGTGCCACTATGAAACCATATCACTGTCTCATACATATCATTTTTATTTCTTGCTTTCCCCTCTCAAAATAATTTGAATATTTTATGTCCTTGTTCTCTTCTAGCCACACCAAATTCCCTACTCCTTCTGACATGCATCTAATAACCCTATGCCAAGCCATTTCTTTACAATACACAACTGTTTAAAGGGGGGTGGTGGTGCTAGTTCCTTACCATTATTCAATTGTATTAGTGCATTCGTTCAATAAATATTCACATTGCCTTCAATTTCAGTTTTGCCCATTCTTCACCAAATTCAAGCATTTAAGGCAGAAGAAACTACACACAGAACTAGAACTGCAACAATACTGTGACTCCACACCTTACTGAGATGATACATCAGGCTGGTTATTTTATTTCTCTAAATCTGTTTTCTCATCTGTAAAACTATACAGAAGTGCTGCCATGAGAACTAAAAGAGAGAATGCATAACAAGCATTTAATAGCAACTGAGATATAAAAAGTAATTAGTAGCAGTACTGTTCATTGGTATTCTGAAAATGGGGTATCATTTTTGGATAAATATTAGATATAAATAAAAGAAAAAAGTTATCCAACAGGAAAGCAGAAGTGGGTCAAGAGTTTGGCTGCTGCAAAATAATATCCATTTTTAATAAGCATCACAATCAATCATCTGTATTCAGTACTGGATTAATCAAATGTCTGTATTTTAAAGAAATGTAAATCTAACATTTTTATTCCTGTTCCCTGGCTTCCAACCAGTAGCTGAGAAGCAACGAGACTACCACGTAGCACAGCAACACTTAATGTCTGGGAATCACAACTTTCAGTGATAGCACATGATGGGTAAGTTTAATAAGGCTTCAATTAAGCCTTCTTCACAATGAGACAGTATCTTTAAATATTATCTTTATTTTTGAACGTCATATAGATTACTGAATATCTGTGTAGTTTTAAATCATTTTTTCTAGATAAAACATCAAAAATATTTTAGAAACATCAAAAATAAATTACAAACATGTAAATTGTAATCTCCTATTCCAGAAAGTTCCTTATAGGCAGCATAAGCTCTCAGTTCTCCCTGATGTCTGCTACCCTGGACAATTTAATGTCTCTGTAAATTCTATTAATATGCGTCTTCTCTAGTATAGTAATAAAGATGTTAACAGTATGATTCCGTCTAACAGTGTCACTAGTAAAAGACTAATTTTACTAATTTGAAAGAAGTCACCAAATCCCACCTGGAGTTTTAGTCAATTCTGCTTGACTTCTGTGTCAGTGATTGGAAGAAACAAAATAAAACGGGCTATTTCGTTCAAAGAGCAGAAAAGCAGTACTGGAGAGCAGAATAGGATCAGCAGCATAAGGCGAATGTCAGCCAAGAACCACTGAACATTCATTCTGACCCCATCAGTTTGCTTTTTCCTACCATGCAGGGTAAGCAGTAAACAGACAAAAACAAAGTCTATTTTGCTATACAACAGAAATTAACACAACCCCGTAAATCAACTATACATCAATGAAATAAATTTTTGTAAAAAGTCTAAGGTCAATGGCCTTTTATACATTTCCTAACGATATATAAATTGACTCTTTTTTTTTTTCTTTTCCTCACTTTTTAAATCCAATGTTCCTAGACAGAAATTCAGGACACACCAAATGCTCAAGCTATGACTGTCGTGAGCCACATACTAAGAAACTTCTTTCATTCTAAGTCAATGTAAAATATCTATTCTTTCAAAATCACTTCTCTCTTCAAACTCTCAAATATCCTTGAATATTCATTCATTTATTCAGAGCCTATTTTAAGGACCACAGATTTTACATTGTAAAGGGTCAAAGAACAATCTAGTTAAAACCACACTACACATGCAAAAATAAACTTTTAGAACTGCTTTAAACTTTAAGTCCCCACAGAAGTCTCTGAATGGAGGATGACTTGGCAGATTATGGATCTCCTTGAAGTTCAATTCTACTCAGATACGTATTCCTACACTGACATTAAGTATACAAGGAGAAGACAGAGAAATACCAGACTTTTGTTCAAAGTATACCTAGAATAACCTTACTGCTAATTTGATCCATCTGATACTGAGAAATAATATACACACACACATACATACACATATCAGTCCCCAATTCCTGGCACAGAGCTCTTAAAATCCTTGTATCTTCCTAATGATACTAACACTGGGAATGTTTTTTGTTCTAATATTTGATGTTAGATCTTGGTTTTTCACAGAGGTCTTAAATTCCTTGGAATTTGCTGGATGATAGAAATGACTTTAGTTGTAATGAGGAAACTCTCGGTGAGCTACTAGACGTCAGGATGGAGCTGGTCGCAAAAAGAACTCCACCATCGTCATCCTCCAGGAAAGAGAGAGAGTGGTGACTGGGTTAAGGTCTGAGCATGCTGCATGATGAGGCCTCCATATAAGCCTCCAGAGGACGGGACTCACAGAGCTTACTGGCTCACCGAGCGCATGAGTGCACTAGCAAGCACAGCTCTGAGCCTCTTCCCCCACACTCTTGCCTCACGCATCTCTTCCATTTGTCTGTTCATCTGCATCCTCTGCTAAACCCTTCCTTTCACAATAAACTGGTAAACATGAATAAGTGATTCCCTAAGTTCTATGAGCCATTCTAGCAAATTATCAAGCCCAAATTATCAAGTCACAGGAACTCCAATTTATAGACAGTTGGTCAGAAGCGACAACCTAGGACCTGTGTCTGGCATCTGAAATGGGGGTAGTCTTGTGGGACTGATCCCTTTACTTGTGAGAAGATGCTAACTCCAGGCAGACAGTGTCAGAATTGAAATGAACTGCAGGACACATGTTCATTACCTTCTCATGTTTTATGTCATGTTTTCTTATTACCTTCTCATGTTTTCTTTAAGTCACTCTACAATGATTTTCTCTCCCCAAGCATTATTCAAAGAACATATATTTCACAAAAGTTGAAGACAATTAATGTGGTATACAAAGCTCACAGACTAAGAAAGACAAAAATAAATATATAATCAGTTCACTTCAGTTCAGTTCAGTCGCTCAGTCGTGTCCGACTCTTTGCGACCCCATGAATCGTAGCACGCCAGGCCTCCCTGTCCATCACCATCTCCCGGAGTTCACTCAGACTCACATCCATCGAGTCGGTGACGCCATCCAGCCATCTCATCCTCGGTCGTCCCCTTCTCCTCCTGCACCAAATCCCTCCCAGCATCAGAGTCCTTTCCAATGAGTCAACTCTTCTCATGAGGTGGCCAAAGTACTGGAGTTTCAGCTTCAGCATCATTCCTTCCAAAGAAATCCCAGGGCTGATCTCCTTCAGAATGGACTGGTTGGATCTCCTTGCAGGCCAAGGCACTCTCAAGAGTCTTCTCCAACACCACAGTTCAAAAGCATCAATTCTTCGGCGCTCAGCCCTCTTCACAGTCCAACTCTCACATCCATACATGACCACAGGAAAAACCATAGCCTTGACTAGATGGACCTTAGTCGGCAAAGTAATGTCTCTGCTTTTGAATATACTATCTAGGTTGGTCATAACTTTCCTTCCAAGGAGTAAGCGTCTTTTAATTTCATGGCTGCAGTCACCATCTGCAGTGATTTTGGAGCCCATAAGGGGAACCATCAAAAGAATCAAAACACAAGTTCCTAACATTATTGCCTCCCGAGGACAGGGGTACTAAGGAAGTCCCCCACTTTTTCCTCACTTTATTATGTGCATTCATCGTTGTCGTTGCTGTGTCGCTAAGCCGTGTCCAACTCTCTGTGACCCCATGGACTTGCAGCCTGCCAGGCTCCTCTGCACATGTGACTTCCCAGGCAAGAATAATGGAGTGGGTTGTCATTTCCTTCTCCAGAGGATCTTCCCAACCCAGGAATTAAACTCCCATCTCCTACTTGGCAAGCAGATTCCACCACTGAGCCACCTGGGAAGCCCCATGAATTCATTACTTCCAAGGTATATTTTTTTAAAGCACTGAAATTTCTGATTTTCTAAGTCATCCAAAGCCAGAAAATTAAAACTCCCGTCATACAAATAACAAATATTAACTATACACATGCCTTTTGTACACCCCCATCACTGGTAATTTGATAATTTAATAAGATTTAATATAAATTTTATGTAGAAAATTTTTAAGTATTAACCAATGTTTTAAAATTTAACCACTAGTACAGAGTAACTTATAAATTTGATGGTTTTTATTAAAGGCTGTTAAATGTCCTTTTCAATTAAAACTAAAAACCTGGTCATGGCATTTTTTTCGAAAGTCATGAATAGATTCCTAGACAAAATCAAAATATGATTTGTCATATTCCCCTTTCCCTGATCAAAGCAAAGCCCATAATCAAAAGGGGAAGGAGAAAGAGAGTAAGTAGAAAGACTTTGGGGAAACTTTAGAAGAATCCATTTGTGATTTCTCTTTTTATTTGGCTTAATTCATAATTAATTATTACTGGGATTAATTATGCATTACACTGTAAAATACCGAATCTCTTCACTCATTTGATTACTATGAGTTGAGTGCCTACTATAAGTCAGGATCATTTCCAATGGTAAAGACAGAGCAGTAAAGAAAATTCCCTTAAGTTTATATTTTAGTAAAAGAAGAAGAGAACAAATAATTATGAGTACGTTATAATATATGGGGACTGTCTTGTCTCAGTTTCTAAAAACAAGAGTAAATACTTAGTTTTAGCACTGTAACCATTCAGGTTCACTGACTGCAAATACAAGAAAGAAACTCCAGCAAACAGGATTTACTGAAATCATTAGCTCAGAAAAACCTGGATAGTCAGATTTTGAAATAAAGAAACCACAGCAGTTTTATGGATCAAGAATATTCCCACTCAGCCCAATTAAGTTTGTTCCTGGAATCTGTTTCAACAACTTGTGGTCAAATACGGTCCCATGGCTCTTCTATTCCCAATGAATGACTGGATTCACACATAATTAAGACTCCCACTGATTTTATTTATAGGTAGGTAAATAAACAGAAATGAGTGGAGGGTGAAAGGTTATCAATCCTGAGGCAGAGAGATCTACAAAGAACTATTATTTGTATACCATTTCTCCTGCCACAGGACGGGACTGTTGAAATCTGCTCTAAATAGACAATCTCACGCACTGCATCGTGATGTGCTGCTGGTTTACCTCCCGGTTCAGGCGACAGCACTGGCTACCAACTTTGAGGATTATTTTAGTTTACTTCTAGAACCATTTATTGTTCCTGCAACATCAACAGAAGCTTCAAAATCAACTGACATGCACAAACATTCCAAAAATCTCCTTGGGCCTGTATTTCAACTTCACGCATTTTCTTCCAGGTCATTTTATTTGCAGTGTTTTGTCCCTGCCCTTTCCTTCCATTAAGTCTTAGTATTTCTAACACCAAATTTCTGGAAGGAGAGGATTGAGGACCCTACTCTCCAACAAAAAGCCCCTAGGCTCCCTAAGCAAACAATCCACAAACCAAAATGCGGCATAAGGTGAATCTAGTTATATTCCAATACATATCTCACCAAACTTTATTCAAATAACTGAGAGGGCCATTTTCCTACTCCACAACTCTTAAATGCCACACATAATTATAAAGATCCTCCTTACAGAGCCTAGAACAGACAACCTCAGTTTCTCATTACTTTCCAACATGCATCCCTTCTTAATCTGTGATAGAGTAGGTTTATTCTCAATGGTGCCCTCTTTAATTTAGTATGCTTATTCTAACAGCTTCCCCTTTCCTTCTTGTCCCATCCAGAGCCTATCCATTTTTCAAGATCCAGCTCTATTCTTTCCTGCTCAAAGTCCTTCCTTAACATTCCTACCTATCAGTGATGTTCCTCCTCTCGGAAGAACTCTGACATACAAGTCATTTCACAGTGCTGGAAAATACAGCCCAGACAGGTGAAGTGATCTGCCCCAATTTAACAACTAGTCAAAGACAGAAGCTGGAATATAATCCAGGTCTTTAAACTCAAAAGACTAAGGTTTATCACTAGTTCTTGCAATCTTCTCACTCTAATCTTACTTCCCACACTAATCTTACCATATTGCTTCACCCTTAAAAATTTCTCATGGATTCTCTACAGATCACAGGTCAAGTGTAATCTTCTTTAATGTTTCTTTTTGACAACTCTAATTCATATTAATTTCCCTCTTTTCCAAATCTACTACATTTAAATCAGTATCTCACAATATAGCAACTTTTTATGCCACATATGTTATCTCATTTAACCCCCAGAACAATTTGAAAAGGCAGGAAAATATCTGTCACCTTTACAAACGGCCCTAAGATGTTAAGATGCTTACATTCAAACAATTACAGTAGCTCCTCTACCAAGAGCTACTATTTAGAACTATGTCACCACCTCCAAAGTATATGCTCTTTAAATACAACGTATTTCAATTCTTTTTTGTTTTCCTTCTCACCACACACACATACAGAGTAGAAATTATGCTGAGATGACAGATAAGCAATTCTATCTTTGTAACTAGAACTCAGACTCTTAATTTTTGATCCAGAATTCTTTCAATTATAACCGATGGCTTTTGCTTGTTAAAGGATTTCATCCTTTTCTTTAAAACCACAGTTAACATAATCTGAACCCGTTTCTGAGGAAGCAAACCCAAACTGAGGAATCTTCTTCAAAACTGTCAATGTCAATGTAGTAAGACACAACGAAAGTCTGAGGCCAGACTAAAGATTAGTCAGTGTGTGATCTTGGACTGGATCCTATATCAGAGTAAAACAATTGTTAGAAAGATCATTTCGACAATTAGCAAAATTTGAACATGAAACACATTAAGGAACAGTACTGTATCAATATCAATACCCCTAAATTAGACCATCGCACTATGGTTACTGTAACAGGAGAATGCACTTGTTCTTAAGAAATACATTCAAGCCCTGAGAGGTACAAAATCATGATGTGCAACTCTTATTCTCAAATGGTTCAGCTAAAGTAAGAATAATGAGATTAATAAAAAATGATGAGAGACAATGAATAATAATATAAAACAAATGTACAAAAATGTCCAAAACTGGTAAATCTATTTGAAAGGTATACAGAAGTTCAAATTTACAGAAAAGTTGACAAAAGATCTTACTGAGAGAGGAATGGATAGGCATAATCCAACATTTCCTGGGAAGGGCCAGATAGCTCCTATTTTAGGTTTGGGGGCCTTCTAGTCCCTGTCACAATTACTCAGTGCTGTCACTGTAGCACAAACACAGCCTACAGACAACATGAACAAATGGGCTTAGTGTGTTCCAACAAAACTTTGTTTACAAAAAAGCAGGCCTTAGTTTTGCTGACCTTTGATACAAATGCAAAAGACTGGCCATGTGGTGGTAGATGTTGGGAACTGTGCAACAGGTACACAAAATTCACTGCATTTTCTCTTACATGTTTTGACATTTTTCATAATAAAGATTTAAAAACAAAGCCCTTCACCAAGAAATCTTCCTATATGTCAATCTCTTCCTTCCCTTCCACAGCCTACCTCTTGCAGAGGAAAAGTCACAATTGATGTATTAATTTTCTCTTTAAATTCTAAACTCCCTGATGAAAGGGTCTAATCTGATGATTAACATAAATTTGGTGGTCTAACAGGATGATGGAGCACCGTTCATCTCTGGCTCTGAACACAAGTCTCTGCTTGGCACATGGGAAAGCAGACTGTTTCTGTGAGGTGTAAGGAAGGCAAGCCTGGTTGTGGTACAGGGCACACCGGCAGCTGTAGATGCCTTGACAGAGGCTACCACTGTGCATATTGGACACACTTTTAGATTTTACAAGATTTTTCTTGCTAAAGAAATAAAATTGGTGGAAGCTGCAACTAATTAAGAACCTCAAATTACTAGAAACCTAGAAAAACACAGGGTTTGAAGCAATTAAAAGAACCATCCTTGTTCCCCATCCCACAGATGGAAGAAATGGGGGTAATTCCAGCATTCTAATTAATAAATGTGAAGTCAAAACCATGAAGCATGTTGAAAAACTACAGCAATATTAATAAGCAAACTTTATTCTATTAAGAGAAGACATACTTAAAATATATCTGTACAATGTTGACAAATTAACCAAAATTCTGCTTCTAAGCACTACTGTCAAATGTACTTATTCCAAAATATTGTCTCTTAAGTACAGTACATTCTATTAGGTGATATAGGGTATACAACAATTCAAATATTTCCCCTCGTCTAAAATAAGATACATGAAGACATTAACTGCTATACAAGACACATGTGGTGAACACTATAAGCCTGTGTGTCAAGGCTTCTAGAAATGTTATTAAGTACATCACTCCAAGCAGGGGTAAAGAAGTGAGATGACAGAATGGAGAGAACATCAAAAAGTTCAACATATTCCCTGGAAACTGCTAAGTACTAATCCAAAGTCCTATTTAATATTGTCATGAGATCAGCCTCTAACACAGACATCAAATTTGGCTCTATATACTACAATTTGAACTCTTGTGCACTTGAAGAAGTCAAGACCTCTGACCTGAAATGTTAGAACTATAAAATACTGCAAGTCCACCAATAGTAAAGCCACACTCTTGGAAATTCAATTTTGCGGGGCTAGCTTTCATACTGCTATTACAGTCAAGTTTGAGGAAAAGCAGAGCTTTAGGATCAATGGCTCCAGTCTAACAGAGCTAAATAGGCTGTTGCAAAGAGCAACAGGTTCTTTAAATAAGTGGTGGTAGCCTGAATCAAAGCACAGATCATCATATATGTGCAGGAAAAACTGGTGGTCGGGGTATCTATCTTTTCAAGCTCTTTTGCAAGTAACAAATAACTAGCATCCATATCCTCAACTTCCAATTCCAACAGCATTTCTTAAACTGCAATACAGCTAGCTCTTCCCTGGTGGCTCAGATGGTAAAGAATTTGCCTGCAATGCAGGAGACCCAGGTTCAATCCCTGGGTTGGGTAGATCCCCTCAAGAAGGGAATAGCAACCCAATCCAATATTCTCTTGCCTAGAGAATCCCCCAGACTGAGGAGCCTGATGGGCTACAGTCCATGGGGTTGCCAAGAGTGGAACAGGGGTGAGTGACTAACACTTTCACTTTCACTACTTGAGTGTAGAGTACTATTTAATACAGTGAATTCCTCTCTAATAAATTAAGCTAAGCGAAAGTGAAGTCGCTCAGTCCTGTCCAACTCTTTGCAACCCTGTGGACTGCAGCCCACCAGGGTCTTCCATCCATGGGATTCTCCAGGCAAGAGTACTGGAGTGGGTTGCCATTTCCTTCTCTAAGGGATCTTCCCAACCCAGGGATTGAACCCAGGTCTGCCACATTGCAGGCAGATGCTTTACCCTCTGAGCCACCAGGGAACATAAATTAAGCTAAGAGTGCTGTTAAACATTACAAGAAGTCAACCATAGGAAAACATCAGATTGTACGATTATTTCCTACACATACTATCCCATACTTCACATTTATGTCTTTTGGCTATAAAGTGAGAAAAAGTGAAGCCTTTTTTATTAACTTGTAGAGTCACAGAAACCTGTGAACAGTGGGCCATTCAAAAGCAGGCAACGGAAATGAAAATCTTGACAGTATACTTTAATTCAGTTCAGTTCAGTCGTTCAGTCATGTCTGACTCTTTGCAACCCCATGGACTGAAGCACATCAGGCTTCCCTGTCCATCATCAATTCCCAGAGCTTGCTCAAACTCAATATTTTAAAAGTCTTTTATTAATGTATAAGTAGATTCAGGAAAAAATTCATGTACATGAAAAACAGTATTTTTACTTCAATTTTTTAACATCCAAATAATTTTGTATTGGGATATAGCCAATTAACAACATTGTGATAGTTTTAGGTGAACAGTGAAGGTACTCAGCCATACATATACATGTTTCCATTCTCCAAGCTCCCCTCCCATCCAGGCTGGTACATAACACTGAGCAGAGTTCCATGTGCCATAAAATAGGTTTTTGTTGATTTTCCATTTTAAATATAGCAGTGTGTACATGACCTTCCCAAAGTCCTCAACTATCCCTTCCCGCTGGCAACCATAAGTTCACTTTCAAAGTCTGTGAGTCTCTTTCTCAAAACAGTATTTTCGCTTTCTTAAGCATAAAAGAATACACACATTAATAAAAACTTCTAAATTTAAGTCTTAAAAAGTTACAGTTACATAAAATCTTCACTTTAATTGATCTGTACCAATTACACATTGAAGCAAACCTATACCAACATCACAGAAAGAAAGCTTTTAAGCCAATTTTTCCCAACCAAAATCTAGGCTATTCTCAAAGTGAGAATTTTGGCACAGTCTTTAAAATAAAAGCCTGTAAAATCAGCAAACAAGATAAATGTTTAAAACATGAAACAGGCTAAGCTCAGTTTTTTCTATTTTAAAAGCCACTCCAAAATCTCACTTCAAAGAAATAAAGACACCTACTTTTTTCATGTTCTTAATTCTTGTTTTCAGTTTGAGTCTTATCACTAAAAGGTCCTTAAATCATTCTGCCTAAAAGCCAGGTATTTAAATATATTTGCATGAATCAGCTTATATAACTAAGAGGTTTCTTTCAAACCTTAAAACAAATGATTTAAATACACCTATCACAAAAGTACAAATAGGTACTAGTACATGTTCTCCTCTAAGAATACTCTCTTCTAATGGATCCTTTACAAAGTAACAGCATAAATTCCTGAATCAGGAAATGTACCTTTTAGATTTTCCGGGAAGGATAACAATGAAATTCCATTTACACTATCACAGTTTACAGGTTTCTGAAATCTTGCAAACTTCAATCCACAGTCAACGAATCCCAACTATGACAAATGTGATGGACTAACGCTTTAATTTTCAGTTCTCACCAACTTTTCCCTCTTGCTATAGTATCTCATTCCCACTGTTCATTGTGTTTTACAACAAGCTTAGTTAAGCCAAAAACGAAAAGAATTAGCTCAAAAAGGTGATCAGTTTTCAGGATAATGCATAATAATGTCGGCTAACCAAATCCTTCAAGGCAATAATCTATTTTCACTCTCTCATTTTGCTATTTGACAGAAATGTGGAAACGGATGAACCCTGAAAAGAACAACCCTTCATAAATATGAAAGCAAAGTAGAAGAGAAAAATGGAAATCCTTCAACAACCTTTGTTCCACAAAGAAATCCATTCTATCAATTTAAGGACAAAATAACTCAACCTCTGCTTGAGTTCCTTCAATGATGAGTGCTTTCATGTGAGGGTGCCCATTTTACTAAAGTATTAGCTCAAACTGTTACAAAGTTCTTTCCTCTCTAGCATTCAAAGGTATCTACCTGTAACTTCTATTTAGGGCCTCTGCTGCTGCTACTGCTGCTAAATCGCATCAGTCGGGTCTGACTCTGTGCAACCCCATAGATAGCAGCCCAGCAGGCTACCCCGTCCCTGGGATTCTCCAGGCAAGAACACTGGAGTGGGTTGCCATTTCATTCTCCAATGCATTAAAAGTGAAAAGCCTCTAGAGCTACATAAAACAAGCTTTTAACCTGCTCTAAATGAAAACCTTAGGTACTGGAAGGACTTTCTCTCAGTCTCATTCCCTAGTGTTCTATTTCCCATTTTAAAAAACTGTGATGTAACAATTACAAAAGCTGCTCCAGTTAGTGTCCTTCTAAAAATATGACTCCTACAATGAGACACAGTGCTTTTATTTACAGCAGTTTTTCTTCAATACTTAGTGAATTTGTTCTTATTTTAGGCAACAGGATGACAGCAGTCAGTAAAACTCAGTCTCTTCAACCACTAATAAGATCTAGGAAGTACAGATAAAAATTCACAAAATATTAATAATCAATATTCTGTAATAACCTAAGTGGGAAAAAATTGTGAAAAAGAATAGATACATGTATAATTAAAATGAACACAATATTGTTAATCAACTATACTCCAATATAAAATAATTTTTTTAAAAAATTCACAAAAATCTGTCATTGTAACAAATGGATGCTGAGCCAAGAATATCCACATGCAAAAGAGTGAGGCTAAAACCCTACTTCCTATCACATAAAAATCAGTTTGAAATCGATCAGAAACCTAAGTGACATTAGATTTAAGCAATGGTTTCTTAGAGATGATACTTAAAGCAAAAGCAACAAAAGGAAAGAAGTTAACTGCCATCAAGAAACTTTGAAACTTTTTTGCTTCAAAGAAACGCAATTTAAAAAAAAAAATAAGGTTATCAACAACAACAAAAGCCCCAGTAATAATGGTTATTGAGGATGTGTATAAACAGTAAACCTCACACACTGCTGGTGTGAATATAAAATGCAGTCACTTTGAAAAATGCTGGCATTTCCTCAATTATTAGCATTTCATTTGAAATAATTAGAAAATTTTTTTAAAAACAAAAATTTCAAAAAGACACAGTGTAAAATTGACATGTCATTAAAAGATTTCATAAAAATAAAAAACTTTATCAGGATATGTTTCCTTTCTATATGGTACTTACCAATGACTACAACGACCCATTTGCAATTGTCTTTATACTTATTCCTGACAATTTAAAAAATTCACTAAATTCTCCAGTTACTAGATTTTCAAATTTTTAAGATTAAAAAAAAAATTATCCCTCACACTGACAAGAGATTATACAATCACATAGTTAAGTTGGAGAGCAATGACTTGTAATCAAAATTATAGTATGGGTGATTAAAAATAATAGCTTCTAGAGGAAGACCATGTATTTACAAAAAAGTATATGCAGAGTACATCACGCAAAATGCTGGGCTGGATGAGGCACAAGCTGGAATCAAGATTGCCATGAGAAATATCAATAACCTCAGAGATGCAACACCACCCTTATGGCAGAAAGCAAAGAAGAACTAAAGAGCCTCTTGATGAAAGTGAAAGAGGAGAGTGAAAAAGTTGGCTTAAAACTCAACATTCAGAAAACTAAGATCATGGCATCTGGTCCCATCACTTCATGGAAAATAGATGGAGAACAATGGAAACAGTGAGAGACTATTTCTTTGGGCTCCAAAATCACTACTGATGGTGACTGTAGCCATGAAATTAAAAGACGCTTGCTCCTTGGTTGAGAAGCTATGACCAACCTAGAAAGCATATTAAAAAGCAGAGACATTACTTTACCAAAAAAGGTCTGTCTAGTCAAAGCTATGGTTTTTCCAGTAGCCATGTATGGACGTGAGAGGTGGGCCTATAAGGAAAGCTGAGCACCGAAGAATTGATGCTTTTGAACTGAGGTTTTGGAGAAGACTCTTGAGAGTCCCTTGGACTGCAAGGAGATCCAACCAGTCAATCCTTAAAGGAAATCAGTCCGGAATATTCACTGGAAGGACTGATGCTGAAGCTGAAACTCAAACATTCTGGCCACCTGATGCGGAGAACTGACTCATTGGAAAAGACCTTGATGCTGAAAAAGATTGAAGGTGGGAGGAGAAGAGGACAACAGAGGATGAGATGGTTGGATAGCATCACCAACATGATGGACACTGAGTTTGAGTAGGCTCCGGGAGTTGGTGATGGACAGGGAAGCCTGGCGTGCTGCAGTCCATGGGGTTGCAAAGAGTCAGACACAACTGAACAAGTGAACTTAAGCTCTATCCAATAAAGCCGATACAGATACTGCATTTTCCCCACAAAATTATGAATAGTAAATGCTTGGTTCTCTCAAAACAAGAAAATACTCATAAAGCAAAGATTGCTGCGTACCCTTTCCTCATCCCCAACTTCGTCAGTCAACTGCTAGGCTTGGGACAAGACCAGGGATTTGCATTTATTACAAGTTATCAAAAGATACTGATGCTGTCAGAGGCCTAGTTACTACATGAGGCCTACTACATGATCCTAAATCATATTAACAATATTCTGCTGAGAACAAAGATTGGTAATCTTTATGATCCAATTATCATTTGTCAAACATATTTTACCAAACAATCAGTACATGCTTCCATTAACATGCCCATGAAGTATCTTTCAAGCCTTTGCTCAGCTATTC
This sequence comes from Oryx dammah, assembly GCF_014754425.2. Classification (NCBI taxonomy): domain Eukaryota; kingdom Metazoa; phylum Chordata; class Mammalia; order Artiodactyla; family Bovidae; genus Oryx; species Oryx dammah. The sequence continues at coordinate 66,917,091 of NW_024070186.1, forward strand.
TGCATCCATGAAGTCTTTGATTTTCCTGATGGGAAATAATTGCTTACTCCTTTGAATCCAAGTCCTTTCTTGTACCATCCATAAAATAACGATTATCAGCTTTATTTAGTTTTAGGCTTATTTAGACAAATAATTAGTATTATTTGTCTAGCTATTTATATTCAAGACTTATACCATCTATTAAACTAAGTTTCATAGTAGGCAACAGCTCTTCAAGAGTTCTCAGCACAGGCTCTCCCAAAATACTGAATAAAAACATGTTCAGTAAATAATCAGAATCAATATCTTTCATTTAATCTCTGGAAAAGAGGAAGGCACAGTACATAAGCTTTTATAGAGACATGAATTGAAAACCAAATCCTTTTCAAATGACTGTACATAATGCTAAATTATAATACTTAACAATTTAGGCACAAGATTAGGAGTAAGAGCACTGGACCAGAGGCTCAAAACCTAGCTTCAACAGAAACTTAACAATATAACCCTTGAGTTGGTCAATTAACCTACTCTGCTCATAAAATGTATTCATAAAATATATTCACAATCCAAAATCAGACTATATGCTTTCAACATGAAATCTGCCAAAGACAGATTAAAATCAGTATATACCTGCTGTCCAAGTTCAATTATATTATTTATATTAAAAATATCTTTTATGGCATTTATTAGATATGCTGTCACCTGACCTATATAAACAAACTCTGCTTGTACACATGGTGGTTTAGACGCTAAGTCATGCCCAACTCTTGAGGCCCCATGGACTGTAGCCTGCCGGGCTCCTCTGTCCATGGGGTTCTCCAGGCAAGAACACTGAAGTGGGCTGCCATTTCCTTCTCCAGGGGATCTTCCCAACCCAGGAATTGAAGCTGGGTCTCCTGTATTGCAGACATATTCTTTACTGACTGAGCTACAAGGGAAGTTCCCACCAATTTCCTTGAAAACAAGAATCACTCCTATGGTTATCTCCAACATCAGAGAACATCACAGAACATAGCAAAGAATTTAGCAACACTTTTAAAATGTTCTCAGTTATCTGAATTTTCAGCATGAGTTATAATTCTATATTTTCACATAACTCCAATGTATTATCTTTCATCTGTTTACCCAACTTTAGCAGACTATGAGCTCCTTCAAGAGAAAAAGGGGACCCAAGTGTTATTCATACCCCAATGCCTAACACAGAACCTAGTGAACAGCAGGTGCTTAAGAAATACACAAAAGCACTGTGTCTTTCATGACCTCACATATTCTTTTTCAAATAAGTGTGTAAGACTATTTTTTATTATCTACACTAGCAATTTAGAGAAGAAATGAGATCCAAAGCAGCTCTAGCAACTCAAGTCCTAAATACAAAAGCATAGCATATTTGGAATCCTATCTAATCTATGATGAACTTCAAGATCAGAACAATAAAGGGATCACTTTCTGAAACATATTAGGTCAATTTAAGGAGTTTTAGAGGGACAGGAAGGCTTTCCCAGATGGTGCAGTGGTAAAGAGGCCTGCAATGCAGGAAGACTCCGGTTCAATCCCTGGGTTGGAAAGATCTCCTGGAGTAGGAAATGGCAACCTGCTCCAGTATTCTTGCCTGGAGAATCCCATGGACAGAGGAGCCTGGTGGGCTACAGTCCATAGAGTCGCAAAGAGTTGGACACAACTGAGCAGACACACATAAAGAGGGAAGGGAAGGGCTGTTTAAACACACGCAGGCAGTCCTTGTTTTGTACAGTAGTGTGGGACCATAAAAATGACTTTGTTAGATGAAATCAAGCCAAGTAACCTTAATCAGCGGGAACCGTTGGATGACCTTTTTAAACTGTCAGTTATATATGTATAAGAAGATAAAATATAGGAGAACTAATACTCACTTAGTACACCCTAATTTAAAAAATGAGAACAACTGTGAACCAAAGTGCTTTATTTGCTTATAAATAAATTTATCCAGCAGTTTGAATAGCACCTGCCTCCTCTAACGGTATAACTTACAATACAGAGGGAGAGCACCTTTTACATTTTACACATCTTAGGAAACTGCCGTACCATTGTCTAAATTTGGACTAGCTTCTAACATTTTATCCCCTGCACTTTCAATGTTAGAAGAGTCCCATTAGTGTGAAGATTTCTGCCAGCATCACTTCCTCTGGACATCACCCTTTTCAGCACAACCACTTTCCCTCATTTATTCATAAGTCTGCCTTCATTAAGCTCCTCTGACTGCAAATCCAGAGTCTCTAGAACAGTGGCAACATTCTTTTCTTCTATAACTCCATTTACATCTGATTCAAATATCACTTTCAGAGTTATCACTTTTCATTTCCTTATTGTACTTTCATTTTTATTGACATTAAGGTGTGGCTTAATAAAAGTTCTGTGATGTTCAGAAGACAGTAAGTAGATTTACTGAGGAAAACAAGTAAGGAATATTATGGAGGCAAATGTTTAATGGCCATAAAAATTAATTAGGTTATGTAATTTTTTAAAAATCTACATGCCAAAACCATCATATGCAAAATTAAAAGGTATGATTAACTGAAAAAAAGTTACAATTCATTTCCCACATAAAAAATTAACTTCCTTCATATATAAAAAGATCTTTAAGGAAATGACCCTCCATTCAGAACGTAGGAAACAAACAGCTTACAAAAAACAAAAATTTTAAAGCCTGAAACATGAAAGGATGCTCATAAAAATTTAAAGTTTGAAACATGAAAAGACAGTCTTCCTGTAAAAGAAATGTAATTAAGAGTTCACCAAGAACTTCTGATAAAACCTGGATAAAACTCAGATATAATGCTGAGCAAGTTATAAATAAGGACACTTACTGTATGATTTATATGAAGTATGAAAAAAATGAATTGCTACTGTAAGTCAAGATGACATTCACCTTTCCATAGGCTGGGGCCAAAAAGAGGAAGGACGGAAAAAAGGTAAAACAGTGTACTAATATACAATATTTTAGAGGGAAAAAGTTGAGAGAACATATATTATTAATATTATTTGTATATAACATCATCTCTGGAAGGACATATAAGAAAATGAGAACACTGGTTCCTCCAAGGAGGGGAACCAAGTAGTTGCAGGAAGATTTTTCCATGTATATACTTTGGCAAAATTTAAACTTTGAGCCATGTAAAATGTTTAAATCTTCAAAATGATGACACTAAAAAATGATTACTTGAAAGAGAAGCAAAAATAGGAATCCATAAAGAGATTATCAGAGCCTAGATTAAAATAATTGCTCATCACTTCTCAGAGAAAGACTATCTAGAAATGTTTTAAAAGGAAAAGGCCACAATATTTGGGATTTAGATATACTGTGAAATTAGTTAAATTACTGCAGCTTATTGCGAGGTCCCAATACAATAGCAATAGGAAACTATGTTTCTGAGAACAAAGAGAATTTATTTAGCAAAAAAGGGATATTCAATCTCAACATATCTTTTTGACATGAATCCAAATAAGAGAGAAGAGACAGTTCTAAATACTTAAGTAGAAAGGAAACAGAAAGAAAAAGACTAGACAGAGCCCCAGAAGCTATGTTTAATAAGCAATCAGAAAACTGTAAAGGGCAGAGCATTGAATTTTTTTTATATTCACACCACATAAAATGTTATGGTCATGAGCATTCACTGTAAGGCGCTTGCTGTCTTCTACTTCTACTACCTTGTACAATGAGAACTCTGGTTTGGGAGCCCCAAAGATCTAGATCCAAATCTACCCCCGCCCGGTCATTACTAAGAACAAGTCTGAGCATGGCACTTCTGAGCCTCAGCTCCTACTTGTTTAAAATCAGGATATCACCACCCACACCTTGTAATATTCTCATAAGGGTTAGAGATAATGCATTTAAAAATAAAAATCAAATAACAACAAACCTTAGCACAATGTCTGGTGAATAAAAGGCACAAAAAGGGGGGGGGGGTATTTATTATTGCCTCCTCTGCATGTAAAAACCAGTATAATTCTTTTTACAGTGTGTGCTAAGTCACTTCAGTCATGTCTGACACTTTGTGACACTGTGGACAGTAGCCTGCCAGCCTCCTCTGTCCATGGGATTGATTCTCTAGGCAAGAAAAGAATACTGAAATGGGTTGCCATGCCCTCCTCCAGGGGATCTTCTCTACCCAGGGATCGAACCCACATCTCTTGTGTCTCCTGCATTGGCAGGCGCGTTCTTTACCACAAGCACCACCTGGGAACCTTTTTATAGGAGATGGTTCGATTTTTTTGTCTAGGACACATGACAACAAACAAAAACAGAAAACTATTTTATTTGCCTAGACACGAAGACCCTTCGTGATGAAGGCGTAAGAAGGCGAAGAGAATCACACTCACTTTTATACCCATTCCTTCTCATTAATCACTGCTTCCAGCCCTCAGTACTGCATGAAGTGCCTGGTCCTTCCCAAAACACTAAGGTCCCAAACTTAGAAGGAGGAAAAAAGAAAAAACCTAAATGGAAAAGATACCTTTGGTCATTCTGAATACCCACTGTCAAATCTTAAACACTTTAAGGAAATCATTGACAACTTTCAATACAAATTCCCGCTGTAAAGGCCTTTAGATTCCAGTGGAAGAGAAAGAAGGAAACATAAAAGCAAAAAGCATTCTGAGGGTTAATTCAGCCACAGTATATTCCTAAAACAAGTTTCTTATATGGCAGTCATGGTCAGAGCACAAAACACAGAGACTTACGGGCACAGAGGGGTCAGGAGAGCGTGGGACAAATTGAGAAAGTGGCACTGGAACATATTCATTACCATATGTAAACCAGATAGCTAGTGGTGGGAGGCTGCCATAGATGCAGGGAGCTCAACCCCATGGCACTGGGCAGGCAGGAGGGAGGGAACATATAAATATGTATACTTGTGGCTGATTCACATTGTTGTACGGCAGAAATCAACACAACACAACATTGTAAAGCAATTATCCTCCAATTAAAAAAAAATACACAAAAAAACCAAACATACTGATTAGTAAGGTTGATTTGAAACTATGGGTGCAATAAGCTTTGAATTGTTTGTACCAGCAATGTTTATTGTTCATTGTTAACAGTGTGATTGATGGTTTGCACCTGGTTTTGGTAAGACCTCCAGAGAGCTCTGTCACTGGGGCTGGTTACATAGCACAAATATGCCTTTGTTGCCAGCAGGATATGAGAAGTCCCAGCTGAGACTCCATTGTCGGTTCCCTGGTTCCAGGGTGCTTCGTGCACACTCACTGATCCTGACCTGAGAGAAAGCATAGCTGGTATGATCTACAGAGGCAGGTCCACTGCAGTTCACGCTCAGCCTCTTCAGGTCCACTGCCGTGAGGCAAGCTGCGGTTGTGAAGCATAACCTTACCCCAGTGCAGTTGCTGTGCTACACCCTTTTACAGCAATAAACCACAGACTAATCAGCACCATCATTTCAAGTCCCTTGAGTCTTCTTTAGCAATCAAACCCTGTCTAACCGCCACTATTAGGGGAACAGGTTAAAAAAAAAAGAAAAAGAGAAAAATAACAAACTGTAATAACTGTGATGAAAAAAATAAAACAGAATGATCTGACAGTGAAATGCCGTAAGAGGCACTGAGATTAGAGACTACAGCCAGGAGGTGCGGGCGGTGGGGGGGGTGTGTGTGGAGGGAAATATGAGTTAAATCCAAGCAAATGCTAACCAAGGGTGGGAGAATTCCAATAAAGTACATAGATTCTAGGATGAGAACAAGCTGGATGTGAGCAAAAGTGGTTAGACAGTGGTTAAGTAAGGGGAAAATGGTAGGAAATTAAATCAGATCAGAGGACCTAATAAATGTGCATTTCGACTTTCTCACTGGTTCTGCTGCCTCTATCTTTCTAAACAGTCCTTCACCCTCACTCCAACCTTTACAATACCTCCAGAGTAAACTTTATAAAAGGTAAATATGATCATATAATGTGGCATATTAAAATAAATGAATGTGAAATCCTGGGAATGACATTGTATTTGCTTATTATCTCTCCTCTCATATCACATAGTTTCAAAATACCCTAAGGTTGAGTCAGAATTTTCCCAGAATTCTGTTCACTTTTTTAAACCACACAGCATGCCCAGTATACATACTCTATGCAGGATAATGATTAGGAACCAGACACATCTTCTCTCTAGAGTTTGAAATATATATATATACCCCTCTGCAAACACACACACACACACACACACACACACAGAGTATTGGACATCTGTTGTTTTTGGCTGTAAGCATCCAGTCTCCTTCTGGAACAACATCTAATTTTGCTTTTAAAACACAGTACAGCTCCTACTGCGCCGAGTCCTGGTTGGATTTTCATTCAGCATTATCTTCTCCTCCCCTGGCCAAAGAATGAAAACAACTGAAGCTAGGCAAATCAGATTCTCTTCTAGGTATCTGAATGTGAAGAGAGAAAAACTATATAGGAAAATAATTGCAGATTAGCAACTTCTGCCAAACCAGCTCATTGATTCCTATGACCCAAATCTCTTGCTCTTCAGGGTTTTTTTTGTTTTTTTTTTTTTTGCTTCATTCAGCCACCACATATCATTCCTCTTTCTTTGCTTCAATTTCTGTTGCTTACAACTAAAATAGCCAGAAATCAAAAAATCAAGAGTGTGACACAGGTCAGCAGAAATCACATTGCAGCAGAAATCATAAAGAATGGTAGAGGAAAAGCTCGTATCTAGTGGGAGACAAAACCCTGTGTTGCTGCTATTGAAGGGAAACATGAGAATTCAGTCCCCATGACTCTCATATTCTTCAAGATGTCCAATTATTCATGAAGTTAGAAAATGGAAACAATTCGTTATGGTCAAAGCACAATTGCAATTTTCTGAAATGCTTGGCTTTGCAGCTTTACAATGATTCTTGTTTTTCCTTTCCTCTTTTATGTATCAAATTTAACTGGAGCTAATTTGAGAGACCCTGTTCCTTGGGGAAAGAGAGGGCACACCTGTAATTTCCCAATGCGGACTTTAAGTTACTGTACCTCTAATATGCTCTAGTAACATCCTTTTCATCCTGTAGGACGGTTACACCTCTGTATTAATAAAATGTTATCTACTTCCCTAAAAGCAAGAATGTTTGAATCTCAGTGCCTACTTAATAGGACAGATGGCATATAATAAAAATAACCAAGATAATAATAAACCTTCCAATTATTAAATATCTACATCATTCCTAGCACTGCTAGGCACTTTTCATTTATTTCGAATTCTCACAATCAACGTAACAAAATATTATTATTTCCAGTTACAGCTGCAAAAACAGGCTCAAAGGAAATTACCCAAAACTATTAAGCTAGAATTCCCTCAGTCTCTCAGAATCCAAACCCCTCTATCTTCCCACTTTTCCCAGAGACCAGGATTTAAACCAGAAAGTTTTTCAAACTGCAGCTTATAACCAATTAGTAGATCATAAAATAAAGTTAATGGGTCATACTCTTTTTGTTAATGAAATAGATAACATGAGTGTATCATATCAAAGGCAAACACTGTTTCACAAAACTCTTAATTCCAGTGTTACATACTATACAAGGCAGCAATGTTAAATGTATGTCTTACTGTGGACCACAGACCAAAAGATTCTGAAAGCCGTGGATATACTCATGGTTATTATTGCAGTTGTATGCACTGACACGTCTCAATTTTTCATCAAAAGTCTGATGTTAAAAACATCTGGGCAATAAAATCCTTCACCCAATATCAAAGACACTACCAAAGAGGAGGAGGTGGATGGGATGGAGTTTACAAAGTTTTAAGTGAAAAGGCAGTATTTGGGACATAAGTACCATATTTGTCCCCCTCCAGCAAAGTGTATGCTAAAACTACACTGAACACCCATACAGGACTCAAAGAACAAAAATGTTCTAGCTATTCTCTTATTCCTTCCCCCCAAGTTTTTACTAAATCATTTTCAAAAATACTTCCTTACTTTTTGCTGTGCTTCACTAGAGATATCAGCACAATTTTATCAGTTTTCTGACCATCTTCATGAGTGACTGGATATTCTCCAAGATATACTGTCTCTTTGAGAAATATGTGTATTCCCTAGTAGTCCAATGTTAAGACTTTGCCTTCCAATGCAGACAATGCAGGTTCAGTCCCTGGTTGGGGAGCTAAGACCCACATGCCTGACCACCAGAAAACCAACACCATATCCTAACAAATTCAATAAAGACTTTACAATTTAAAAAAAATTGACCTCACTCCCATGTATAACTCTACATACCAAAAAAGGGTGGGAGGGGCATTCAGAAGGTGATGGCCGGCAGGGTCACTACGGTTATGCATGTTTTCTTCTACAACAGAACAGCAATGAGCATTACGACTTAGATCGAAAATCAAAATATTATTTACTATAGGGGGACAGGGCCGGATGATTTAGTAAATCTTCTAAGGAACACTGAGAGAGAGATGTTGTTTAGGAATGTGTTTAAGAACATCAGGAAGATACCCTGGAGAAGGAAATGGCAACCCACTCCAGTATTCTTGCCTGGGAAATCCCATGGACAGAGGAACATGATGGGCTACAGTCCATGGAGTCGCACAAGAGTCACACAGGACTGGGCAACTAACACTTTGTTTTTAAAGACAGATCTACCTTTTAAAAGTTAGTCACAAATTGGTCAATTACAGTAGGAGGCAGTGGACTGAAACAGATGTATCTCTCTCTCCTCCAGCCCAAGGTCCCACTGAAATGACAGGGGAAAAAAAATTAAATTTAAATGATAGCACTGTTGCAGATCAAGAAAAGACGTCACTGGACAATCATAAATTTTAAAGAATTCTGGGTATACAGAAATTATAATGGTGAGACTGGAATAAAAGAGGGAAAAAGGATGAAATCACATGTAAGACACTAAAGTCTTTTCCAGGACAAGAGAGAGAAATTCTAAGTTATAATCAAATTAATCACAACTCCCAGAAGGAGGAAACAATTAGGAGACTACTCTGGACAGATGATCCCCTCCCCCCTCTCTTTGTGAACTGAGATGCAAGGAGTGGCGGCTTCTGCCTTTAAGATAGAGCCAGGGGGCTGATCTCCACAAAGCAGGCACTTCTGCCTGGGTCAGGGTTCTTATGAGTAGCCAGATCTGAGGGAAAAGCAGAGCAGAAAGATGGAAGGACCATCAAGCTTCCAACACTAAGAGGGAAATAAAAGGGGAAAGAGGAAAAAAGCAAAGAAAAGTGGGGCAATGCAGCAATCTCAATACTATCTGAGTGAAATCTAAAAAAGTACTACTCCACTGCATTACTTAAAGATGCCACAGTTATCCAGACGAGAGGCACACTGCCCTACCCACTCCTCAGCCACTCTCTCTTGGAGGTCTGGTCTGCTGGTCCACATCTAAGAATCTATCACCATAACTACCACTCAACACAAAGGCCTGGTGGAGAAAGAACTACTTACTGAGGCAGACACACTTCAACTGCCAGCATCAACCATGATTCCCCAAACATCTGAGGAACACTTAACAGAATAAAAGGGGAGCAAGATGAACAGAGAGAAGAAAAACGCATGTGTGTTGGGGGGCGGGGTGGGGAGAGGTGTAGTAATACACGGACAGGCAAAACTAAACACCAAGTTAGTTATCTATACTATTAGGCCGGAGAGATTTTTCCCTTAAAGGGAAGGGAGATTTACCTTACTTCCAAAGTAAAGGAAAACACACACAAAGATGGTAACTGTAAGAAAATAGAAAACGTGAATTAAAATCTAAAGGGCCCAACATCCACTTACATAAGATATCCGAAAGTGGAGGGAAATTAATCCAAACAGGGGGACACATTTAACTTTCCAAGAGCTAAGCAAAGATTCAGTCATCAAATTGAAAGACATGCAATGCAACAAAAAAAAAACACAAAAAACAACATATCCAGGATGATGCTGGAAAAATTTCAGAACACTGAGAAAGGTTCCAGAAATCAGAATCACTCTAACATTCATTTTCTCATCAAAAATACAGGATACTAAAAGATAACAGAGCAGTTTCCTCCAAATTCAAAGAGAAAAATATTTTGAAACCAGATTTCTTTTTTTTTTTTTTGAAACCAGATTTCTACAGACCTTCACCAACGTGTGTTACAAATTAATGGTTTACCAGATAACCTGAAGAGCCAGATGCCTGTGTTGCAAACTTCACTCACCACATACACATTATCACTTTCTATACAGATATTATGACATGAAAAAGGTTGGAAAGCACTGCTCTCACAAGTCAGATTTCCCATCAAGAATCAAAATAAAGTTTTCAAACTTTGAAAAACTAAAATTTTACTTACTGAAAAAAAAAAAGAAAAGAAAAGATACACCACCAAAACAGAAAGGAATCCAATAAAACACAACACAATATGGAAGAAACAGTGGCAGCTAAATTATGATATAGAAATAATGTATGAATAAGAAAATAAGAGGATGCACTTATCCCTAGCAATAGATAATTCTCCTCTTACAGTAAACATTTAATAAGACAGTATTGTATCTTCCTCTTCAAAAACACTACGTAATAAAAAAAGTTAAACAATTAGTAATTCTTCATTTCTAAAATCATTCTATAGGAAACTAAGGCACAGAACTAAGCAGTTTTAAACTCCAATCTTTACTTTGTAAAGTTGGGCTATCAAGTCAACAGAACAGTATGCATATAATCCCAATTGCTACTAAACTGTATGTAAATGAGTCATTAAATATTTTCACATTGATACATATCAATAATATATGTACATATAGATGACACATAGATCAATGTATATACTTATATATCTGTGTGTATGTATATATATCATACTCCTTAGCTGCACAAAAACACATTTGAAAGGCTATACACCAAACTCTTCAGCTGTCTCTAGTGAATGGAATGAGGTCAAACTGAGAACTTTTACCTGTCACCTTATAATATACATCTGTTTAGTTGGGTCACTCATTTTCTTATGTATACATGATATATCAAAGATAAACTTACTTCTAAAAGCAGGGTCTTGAAGAGATATATGCACACCCACATTCACAACAGCCAAAAGATGAAAGCAACCCAAGTGTCTGGTGACAAATCAAAGGGTAATCGAAACATGGTCAATATACATACAATGGAATATTACTCAGCCTTAAAAAGAAAGAAAATTCTGAGACATGCTACCACATGGATGAACCTTGAGGATATTATGTTGAGTGACAATAAGACAAAACACCATATAGTGGCCACAGTGTAATCAAATTCACCGAAACAGAAAGCAGAAGGGTGGTTGCCAGAGGCTGAAGAGCAGGGGAAATGGGGAGCTGTTCTTTAATGGGTATAAATATGAAAAGAGTGCTGGAGATTGACTGCACTTGAAGGTGCTTAACTATTTCATTATGTGTGCCAGGTCGCTTAAACCGTGTACAACTCTTAGCAACCCAATGGACTGCAGACCGCCAGGCTCCCTATACATGGGATTCTCCAGGTGAGAATATTCGAGTGGGTTGCCATGCCCTCCTCCAGACATTATTTTACCACAATTACTGGGGTGACCATAAAGTTCACTTGGTTTTTTTCTGTAAGATTACTCTAGTAGCACTTGGTTGTCTTTTACTTCATTTGAAACAATTTTGTTAGACTGTATTGTGACAGCTGTCATATCAGCATGCATTTAAAACAATACTTATCAAAACTGGTCAATTTTTGTGTAGCCATTTTAATATTGACAATGTAAGAAATACCACATTTTCAACACATTATGCTTTATTATTTCCAGAAAGGTAAAAACACAACTGAAATGCAAAAAAAAAGGCTTGTGCAGTATATAGAGAAGGTGCTGTGACTGATAGAATGTGTCAAAGCAGTTTGCAAAGTTTCCTGCTGGAGATTTCTCACTGGATGATGTTCCAGTTCGATGGATCAGCTGAAGTAGACAGCAATCAAACTGAGACATTAACTGAGACATCAAACTAAGACATAAACTGAGATCAATCAATGTTATACCAGGTGCAAGACAGCCAACATACTCAAAATATCCAGATGAAGTGTTGAAAATCATTACCCCAACTCAGTTACGTTAATTGCTTTCATGTTTGTGTTCCACAAAAATTAAGCACAAGAAAAACCTTCTTGATCGAATGTATTTCCACAGGTGATTCTCTACTGAAACTAACAAAAACGTTCCACTTTAAAAACAAATTTTGACAGTTCATAGAAAGTGGATATTGTACAGTTACAGTGTAACAGAAGAGATCATGGGGCAAGCAACCTGAATTACCAACAACCAAAGGCCAGTCTCCATCCAAAGAAGGTGATGTTGTGTATACGGCCGGATTGGAAGGGCATCCTCTACCGTAAGTCCCTTCTGGAAAATCAAACGATTAATTCCACCAAGTATTGCTACCAATTAGAACAACTGAACGCAGTACTAGATGAAAAGTATCCAGAATTAGTCAAGAGAACATGCATAATCTTCCATCAAGTTAATCCCAGAACATGTTTCACTGATAACCAGGCAAAAACTGTTACAGCTTGGCTAGGAAGTTCTGATTCATCAGCTGTATTCACCAGACATTGCACCTTCAGATATCCATTTATTACGGTCTTCATAAAATTCTCTTAATGGAAAAAAATTCAGTTCCCTGGAAGACTGAAAAATCACCTGGAATAGTTTTTTTGCTCAGAGATAAAAAGTTTTAGGGAGATGAAATTATGACGTTGCCTAAAAATGGCAGAAGGCAGTAGAACAAAAACACTGAATACACTGTTCAATAAAGTCCTTGGTGAAAATGAAAAATACATCTTCGATTTTTATTTAAAAACCAAAGCAACTTTTTGCCTAACCCAATTAAAAATAAGGCTCAAAGCAAATGAAAAAAAAAATTAAAACATAAATGATAAATTGCGGCATCTGGGAAGACACAGTCAATCCTTACTGTTCATTGATTTCATATTTGTGCAATCTGCCTACTTGCTAAAAGTTATATGTAATCCCTAAAGTAATACTTATGGCATTTCTGCAATCTTTAGACAGGTGTAGATCAAAGAGTGAGTTACCTAGAGAGGGTGTGTTTAGCTCTCTTCCTGTTTCTGCTCTTGTTCTGCAAACAAATGTCCCCTGTGAGGCCTATTGCCACATTTTTGTTATTTTGGTGCTATTCATTGGTGATTTTGCTATTCAGCATAGGGCTGAAAAGCTATTGTTCCTAAGCAAAAGAAGGTGGATGTGTCTTATGGAGAAAACATGGTAGATGGGCTTATTTCATGCACGATTTATAATGCTGTTGAGCCATGAGTGCCATGTCAATGAATCAACTATATATTCAATAAAGCGTCTTTAAACAGAAGCACACAAAACAAGGTTATTATTGATCCATTGACAAATCTGTTGTGATCAAAGGCTCACAGGAATGAAACTCTGTATTTCCTAGCCAGCAACAGTTCAATATTTTCTAATTCAGTGTTCACAGCAACTTTATAAACTAACTACTGTGAATAATGAGAACTGACTGTATTTATCTACAAGTTTTTTTTTTTTAAGGAGCAGTATTACAGGCCAAAAAATTAAGTTACGTCAATCACTCCAATTTAAACTTAACGTGATTTTTAATACTTTAATGGCTAATGAAGTTTTTTATAGTACATGGTGTATGAAGGGGTAATTTATTTCTAATTAAAAATAAATATCAGCTAATCTTTATTGAATACTTATGTAACAGGCACTTAAGTACTTTAGAACTCACGGACAAAAAAGTGCTTAGCTCAGTACCTTGCACACAGTAAAAATTCAATAAAATCTTGGCTAATCTTATTTATAGCATTCAGTTCAGTTCAGTCGCTCAGTCGTGTCCAACTCTTTACGACCCCATGAATCGCAGCAAGCCAGGCCCCCTGTTCATCACCATCTCCTGGAGTTCACTCAGACTCACCTCCATCGAGTCGGTGATACCATCCAGCCATCTCATCCTCTGTCGTCCCCTTCTTCTCCTGCACCCAATCCCTCCCAGCATCAGAGTCTTTTCCAATGAGTCAACTCTTCCCATGAGGTGGCCAAAGTACTGGAGTTTCAGCTTTAGCATCATTCCTTCCAAAGAAATCCCAGGGCTGATCTCCTTCAGAATGGACTGGTTGGATCTCCTTGCAGTCCAAGGGACTCTCAAGAGTCTTCTCCAACACCACAGTTCAAAAGGATCAATTCTTCGGCGCTCAGCCTTCTTCACAGTCCAACTCTCACATCCATACAAGACCACAGGAAAAACCATAGCCTTGACTAGACGGACCTTAGCCGGCAAAGTAATGTCTCTGCTTTTGAATATGCTATCTAGGTTAGTCATAACTTTTCTTCCAAGGAGTAAGCGTCTTTTAATTTCATGGCTGCAGTCACCATCTGCAGTGATTTTGGAGCCCCCCAAAATAAAGTCTGACACTGTTTCCACTGTTTCCCCATCTATTCCCCATGGAGTGATGGGACCAGATGCCATGATCTTCGTTTCCTGAAGATCATGGACACATTTCCTGTTGAGCTTTAAGCCAACTTTTTCGCTCTCCTCTTTCACTTTCATCAAGACGCTTTTTAGCTCCCATCTATTCCCCATGGAGTAATGGGACCAGATGCCATGATCTTCGTTTCCTGAAGATCATGGGCACGTTTCCTGTTGAGCTTTAAGCCAACTTTTTCACTCTCCTCTTTTACTTTCATCAAGAGGCTTTTTAGTTCCTCTTCACTTTCTGCCATAAGGGTGGTGTCATCTGCGTATTTGAGGTATTGATATTTCTCCCAGCAATCTTGATTCCAGCTTGTGTTTCTTCCAGTCCAGCGTTTCTCATGATGTACTCTGCATAGAAGTTAAATAAGCAGGGTGACAATATACAGCCTTGACGTACTCCTTTTGAAGCAGTCTGTTGTTCCATGTCCAGTTCTAACTGTTGCTTCCTGACCTGCATACAGGTTTCTCAAGAGGCAGGTCAGATGGTCTGGTATTCCCATGCCTTTCAGAATTTTCAACTGTTTATTGTGATCCACACAGTCAAAGGCTTTGGCATAGTCAATAAAGCACAAATAGATGTTTTTCTGGAACTCTCTTGCTTTTTCCATGATCCAGCGGGATGTTGGCAATTGGATCTCTGGTTCTTCTGCCTTTTCTAAAACCAGCTTGAACATCAGAGAGTTCATGGTTCACATATTGCTGAAGTCTGGCTTGCAGAATTTTGAGCATTACTTAACTAGCATGTGAGATGAGTGCAACTGTGAAGTAGTTTGAGCATTCTTTGGCATTGCCTTTCTTTGGAATTGGAATGAAAACTGACCTTTTCCAGTCCTGTGGCCACTGCTGAGTTTTCCAAATTTGCTGGCATATTGAGTGCAGCACTTTGACAGCATCATCTTTCAGGATTTGAAACAGCTCAACTGGAATTCCATCACCTCTGCTAGCTTTGTTCGTAGTGATGCTTTCTAAGGCCCACTTGACTTCACATTCCAAGATGTCTGGCTCTAGATTAGTGATCACACCATCATGATTATCTGAGTCGTGAAGATCTTCTTTGTACAGTTCTTCCGTGTGTTCTTGCCACCTCTTCTTAATATCTTCTGCTTCTGTTAGGTGTATACCATTTCTGTCCTTTATCGAGCCCATCTTTGCATGAAATGTTCCCTTGGTGTCTCTAATTTTCTTGAAGAGATCTCTAGTCTTTCCCATTCTGTTGTTTTCCTCTATTTCTTTGCACTGATCGCTGAAGAAGGATTTCTTATCTCTTCTTGCTATTCTTTGGAACTCTGCATTCATATGCTTGTATCTTTCCTTTTCTCCTTTGCTTTTCGCCTCTCTTCTTTTCACAGCTATTTGAAAGGCCTCCCCAGACAGCCATTTTGCTTTTTTGCATTTCATTTATAGCATTAAATTCCTACAATCACTCTGTGAGGTAGGTACATGAGCAAACCTTCAAGGTAATGGGAATCTGAGAATGTATCTAAACTGGCTGGTTTGAATGCAGTGTAAACACAGCTATTGAAGATGATCTCTGACAGTTCATTCAGGCTATGACAAAATTAAATTATCAAATGTGGTCGTCCGTGATGAATAAGTCTTTGGGGATCGAGTGGTAGCAGTAGTACAAAACTACGAAAGGAATGAGGTAGGCAAACAAGGACAGCCAAGTGGGACTACTGCTGGTAACCGTGCGTAAGAGCTCAAAAAAAGACAGTGACATAGTCACAGTGTAAATTCTTGACTCAAAGCACTGACAAAAAATAAGGCAGCTTCTAAGTATGACATAAAAGAATTTTTCTCCAAATGCTAGAGCAGCAATCAGCAAACATTTTCAATAATGTGCCAAATAGTGATCTTCTAAAGGCCATGGAAGGTCTCTGTCACAACTACCAAACTGAGAGCAGCCAAAATTATACATAAGTTAATGTGGCTTGTGCTCCAATAAACCCTTATATATGAAATTCTGAATTCCATATAATTTTCACTTGCCATGAAATAGTATCATTCTTTTGACTTTTTTCCCAATTACTTTAAAATGTGAAACATTTTTAGCTATGGATCATCTAAAACCAAGTGCAGGCCACATCTGACCTGTACAGTGTAGCTTGCCAACCCCTACTCTAGATCTCAAAATCAAAATGCATAAAATGATTTTGTTAATTATACCATCAAGTAGTACTAAGCAAAGTTAAAGAAACAGGAACATACTGGTTATCAAACTGATTTACCTGCAAGAATCCTTCCTTAAAAGTCCCCAAGATCATGATATTGGGAAATTCCACTATAACCTGTGTCATTTTTAACAGAGATCCAGAAACAACAAGCTATGGTCCAAATCTAATCCATTATGCTTTTATTAGTAAAGTTTTCTGGGAACACAGACACACCCATTCACTTATGTATTATCCATAGATTCTTCAGCACCACAATAGCTCTGCTGGGTAATTCTTTCCACAGAAAAGCCTTAGGTATTTAATATGTAGCCCTCTACAGAAAAAGTTTCCTTATCCCTAATCCACTCAAACAACTCCAGGTATGGCATATAGTTAAGCCTGACTAAGGGAACATAGGCCACAGACTCTCAAAGTTCCAGACCCAGAGCCCCTCAAATAAGGGAAAAGCAAAACTACTGCACAATTGCACTCATCTCACACTAGTAAAGCAATGCTCAAAATTCTCAAACCCAGGCTTCAGCAATACGTGAACCGTGCGTGAACTTCTTCATGTTCAAGCTGGTTTTAGAAAAGGCAGAGGAACCAGAGATCAAATTGCCAACATCCGCTGGATCATGGAAAAAGCAAGAGAGTTCCAGAAAAACATCTATTTCTGCTTTATTGACTATGCCAAAGTCAAGCCTTTGACTGTGTGGATCACAATAAAATGTGGAAAATTCTGAAAGAGATGGGAATACCAGACCACCTGACCTGCCTCTTGAGAAACCTGTATGCAGGTCAGGAAGCAACAGTTAGAACTGGACATGGAACAACAGACTGGTTCCAAATAGGAAAAGGAGTACGTCAAGGCTGTATATTGTCACCCTGCTTATTTAACTTCTATGCAGAGTACATCATGAGAAACGCTGGACTGGAAGAAACACAAGCTGGAATCAAGATTGCTGGGAGAAATATCAATAACCTCAAATACGCAGATGACACCACCCTTATGGCAGAAAGTGAAGAGGAACTAAAAAGCCTCTTGATGAAAGTGAAAAAGGAGAGTGAAAAAGTTGGCCTAAAGCTCAACATTTAGAAAACTAAGATCATGGCATCCGGTCCCATCACTTCATGGGAAATAGATGGGGAAACAGTGGAAACAGTGTCAGACTTTATTTTGGGGGGCTCCAAAATCACTGCAGATGGTGACTGCAGCTATGATATTAAAAGACACTTACTCCTTGGAAGAAAAGTTATGACTAACCTAGATAACACATTGAAGAGCAGAGACATTACTTTGCCAACAAAGGTCTGTCTAGTCAAGGATATGGTTTTTCCTGTGGTCATGTATGGATGTGAGAGTTGGATTGTGAAGAAGGCTGAGCGCCAAAGAATTGATCCTTTTGAACTGTGGTGTTGGAGAAGACTCTTGAGAGTGCCTTGGCCTGCAAGGAGATCCAACCAGTCCATTCTGAAGGAGATCAGCCCTGGGATTTCTTTGGAAGGAATGATGCTGAAGCCGAAACTCCAGTACTTCGGCCACCTCATGCGAAGAGTTGACTCATTGGAAAAGACTCTGATGCTGGGAGGGATTGGGTGCAGAAGAAGGGGACGACAGAGGATGAGATGGCTGGATGGCATCACCGACTCAATGGATGTGAGTCTGAGTGAACTCCGGGAGTTGGTGATGGACAGGGAGGCCTGGCGTGCTGCGATTCATGGGGTCGCAAAGAGTCGGACATGACTGAGCAACTGAACTGAACCTTCAAAAACGGCTCTATGATTGCATCACCAGCACTGTGATTTTTGTCGTGGCTTTCCACAAAGGATCAAGAGCCACTTATCAAAATAACCACGCACTTGGTAAAGGAAAATACTCGAACCTTTTCAGGACTATAAAATCTAACTCTTAAAATAATCCTGAGGACCCAGATAGCACCACTGTGACATATGTGTTGGAATGAAGCCAAATAATATATGAAATTTAGGCCCAAGTCCATTTATCAGAGTGGAGTAATCTTCCCATCTTATAGTTATTTCTTCAGGAATTGAACATACAGCTGAAAAGGGTAGTCTCAGGCTGACTACCCACTGAAAAAAGCCCCACTGATGCCACGACAGGTGGAGTAGTGGCGTAGTATTATACCAGGAAAGGCCAGAGAGAGACCCCTGGAGCTCTCCCACCAATCAAAAATTCCATTACTGGGGGATTATCCAAGAATCAAAAGCAATAAGGGCTGCAACCCCTAGCAGATATTCACTTTGTACAACTGTCTGGCTAATGCAGAACATACAAAAGTTCTTAGAGAAGAAGTGTTTTAACCTTAATGACTACCAGCAAAGTTGGTAATTCAAATTAAATCTCTTCCATGCAGCAGCACCTGGTATAAAGCTACACTTCTGGCAAATGGTGTCTCTGTCTCTACAATCTGCTTTAATTTCACTTGGATAGCAGTACATATTCACTGTATTGCCTCGCTAAGTTTCTACTTTCTTAGACTGTAGTTATCTCATCACACCATTCGACATCACACTGGCTCACTATACTGATAAACTCAAGCCAAAGAACCTTTTGAAAAAGAAACAGCAGTGCTCTAGATGCCTTAAAAAGACAGGTATACCAGAAGACAGAAAATAAGTCACAAGAAAATACAGGGTCCTGACACCAGTATGAAGTTCTAGAAGCAGGTGGAGTGTGGCAATTCAGGATATTCCCTTCAAAATAAAAGCAAGTCAATACCCACTGTAACAAAAAAGAAACGGAAAGCTTGCTGGGCCCCTGGATATTGAGAACAAGATACACTGGTTTGTGTGTGCTGCTCTGTTTACTGAATAACCTGAAATCCAGCAGCTTTAAGTTTATCCCAGAGCAAGAGAATATGCCTGAGTCAATCCAGGTTGCAGTACAAGTAGCTCTGCCATTTGACCATAATGACCTTCTGATGGCAATGGCAATGGCTCCAAGGGTCAACAGATGAACGCCTTAAGGAGATACTGGCAAATCCTTTAGGAGAATCACAACAACCACCCTAAGAGTTTTTGGGCCAAGTCATACTTTATTAAACTAAGACTCTCTTGAAAATAATTCTTGTACCTTTTGTACTTTGGAGAATGAACACCTAGCCACAGGTAACTATAAAACCTGAGCTGCCTGTCAGGAATTGTCATCATGGGATCCACCAAGTAAAGCTGATGCGACAGAAATGCTCCATTGAGTGTTATGATATACACCGAGCAGGATTCAGGCTGGTTGTGAAGCATGAGCAATGGCTCACATTTTCAGTGTGCCTATTCCTGACGCACTGCAGTCATTTTCCTCACACAAGGCCTATTGCTACATAGCGGATTCTCCATTCTGGCTAAGAAAGAAAATATCTGACCCTGGATTACAAGTGACTCTGCACAACATGCTGGTATCACCCAAAAACTCTTTCCACCCTACTGTCCCATCGGGAACAGCTGCTAAGGAAGGTCAGAAAGGGAAGTTCTCCCACTGGGCAGTACATCTCACAATCCACATCGTCAATAACGGGAAACAGTGAGGAAGCAATAATTTGGCTAGATTTCCAGGTCAGGTTCTCAAAAGACACAGGTATGGACAGTGATTTTAAGGATGAGATATATGGATGGAACTGTCAGAACTGACCAAGTGTTAAACTATTTCTGTTCCATGCAAAGGCTCACCAAAGAAGTCCCAACCGTAGGGGAAGATTCCATAATCATATGGAATCATGCGGCAAGATGATCTATTCCTTCGAAGTCAGTCAATATCTTTCACCAGCAACTTCAATGCCTAATCAGTGACCTCACAAAAATCAGCTGCAGTCATAACACAGAGCCTCAAGAAATTGTATGAACTTGTACTTCACAACAAGGTTGACTCAGCTACCCTGCCAATGTACCATCTCTCACTAGGTTATGATTTAACAGCAAACAATTCTGAAAATCTTAATAGTTAAAACAGTGATTCTTAAAATATTTTGGGCTGATAATTCCTTTATACCCTTAAAAATCGAGACTCTCAAAGAATTTCTGCTTACATGGGCTCTAACAGTATTAATTACATTCGAAATTACATTATCCTTTTTCTACAAATAAATAATACAGACATTTATTAGCGAATTATCTAGTTTACTTTCAATATATTTTTCTTTTCTTTTAATGTTAGTAAAGAGCAGAGTATTATCACCAAGCTGGGCTTTGACCAACATCCAAACAAAGTGGTCCCGTGTCACAGCACATCCCAACTGAGAAAGGGTCCCAGGCAGTTCTTGATGCTCCGTGGGTGAGACTTCAAAGATTTGTTAATCCATTTTAAAAATAATAAACCAACTACATGTTAGCACAAATAAACTTTTTATTTTAAAATAAACTACATCTTCCAAAAAACAAAACAGTAAAATTTTAAGAAGAGTTATATTTTTAAAATCTCTTTGGGCTTTCCTGATGGTCCAGTGGTTAAGATTCCAAGTGTCCAACACAGGGGACATGGGTTCGATCCTTAGTTGAGGAATCTGGTACCACATGCCACATGGCACAGCCAAAGAAAATAAAAAATAAAAATTTAAATAAAAAATAAAATCTTTAAGATCTGACTTAATAAAATATCAGATTAACAAATCTGTTGCAATACCATTTCAGTTGAAATATATGAGAAAAATAACTCACAGATATATATTTAGAAAAGGGGGGAATATTTGATGGCTTTTTTGAATAGCTTTGAGTATCATTCTTTGATTCTATCTCAAAGCTCAACAATAGTGTCTTAAAGGTTCACTGAAGAACCTAAAACATTATAAATCAACTATACTTCAAGAAAACTTTTTAAAAAAAAACAGTTCATTTAAGTATAGAATCTTTAATCTTATCAGTTAACTTTCATACTGCTACATTAATCCATCAGTCTGGCAACATGAGTCAGTCTTTTGCTTATGTATAATTTTGTAACATCATTCATCAGTCAGTTATAAATATTGGTCCACTGAGTTTGGTATAGCTCCCAAATGTTGGCATTTCATAATACAGTATTAATTATTTTAAAAAACTGCCTTCACTACTATTACTAGCAAGCTCATCAGAAAAAACCTAAGTACTGGGAAGCTATCAAGCTCACACTGCCTGATAATTTTCTAAAACATTAATTTACACTTGAAATCAAATTTTATCACTGGCAACAAATATTACCAGTTGCTTTCCTTGAAGTAAAGGGTCACTTCAATTGACAAAATGTCTGTCAAACGCTCACGTCAAAATAACCCTCATAAATCACTGTTTCAAGTGAAAATTATATTCCATAGAGGCTAGTTTGCCTCATAATTCAAATAATCACACAAGTGCTTTTCCCTGTGACAAACACATACTTCAGCATGCAGAAGTGCTTCATCAATACTTTCTGCTTCATTCAAAAAGGCTTATAGAAAGATGCATATTTAAGATCAAGATTTTTTTTAATTAGTAAGTTTAATCCTCAAGTATAATTTTTTGTTTACTATAAATATATGGTGACAAAAATAGAGCACAGCTTGAAGCCAGTGCACTGATTTTTGCTAAGGCACCATCAGTTTTCTCCCCACCATTGCTTATGAACCATAGTGCAACTGTCAACATAATAAAAAAGCAATTTGGTATTATTATTAAAATAGCTTTGATCCTTAAAGGGTCTTAGGCTCAACAGACAGCACTCTGAGAACTACTGTTTTATGAGGTGGTACAGTTGGTAAAGAATTCACCTGCCAATTCAGTCTATGGGTCAGGATGATCCCTTGGAGAAGGGCATGGCAACCCACTCCAATATTCTTGCCTGGATAATTCCATGGACAGAGGAGCCTGGTGGGCTACAGTCTATGGGGTCACAACTGAGCACGTGGGCACACACAGTTTACTAGCACAAAAACATATTTCTCATTTTTGTTATGTTGACTTGGGTTGATTACAGGTATCATCTTCATCCTGGAAAAAGAAAAAGCCTGTATCTGGCACCTGCTTTCCTCGTGACAGAGAAAAATGAGCCAAGGTCAATTCATGCAATGGCTTCCAAAGCTTCTTAGACATGACATATATCACTTCCCATCTTCCACTGACTTTGGTCAAATCCCAAGGCCAAGCTTGATGTCAATGATAAAAAGAAGTACTCCTCCCATAGGTAGGGACCCTGTAGAGAGAAACGCAACACAGAAGGAAGCCAACTGCTCAGAATAATATAATCTGCCATAAGCAGCAACTGAGTCCCTCTCGTTTCCACACCAAACTGTACCATATTTCACTGTGGACAAACAGCCACCTGGTAGCAAGCTGATAACACTCAGGATCTTTCCACCATGAAGGAACTTATCTCTGTGAAATAGACACTTGCCTGGTGTAAACAATCTTATGCTTACTACCCTGGAAACAAGTCCATTATTTATAACCTTTTAATTTTGAACACAGAATATATTCTAGGTTCTAACAAACCAATTCACATACTAACTTAGAACAGAAACTTTTCATACGTTATAGTTTTTAGGTGAGAGCTTATTATAGTTGTTTGAAGCCTAAGTACAAAAAGAGGTATATATACCAATAGTTAAGTATCTACTATTGTGGCTATCCATCATACTCATCACCACGAAAAATTTCAACAGACTTTAATTTGTGGATATTTCTACAAATTTTATGATCCAGTGCCTAATGTATTAATGTAATTTCTAATTAGCTCATGTCATCTCTAATGCAGAAATTACAATTTAAAATTTCTAGTCTCCTTTCTAATTATGGACATAGCATAGTATTCTGTATTATGTAAATCTCCAAAAGACTTTGATTTGGAATTAAGTAACAAGGAGAATTTCCATTTTTGCTCAAACCCCACATATGGCTTTTGATGGTGGTGGAAGCAATGTCAGTCACTTTTCAGTGGTTACAATATAGAGTTCCTGCCACTGACAAAGCACAACAGCAGTAGCATCTGCAATCAACTTGAGTCTCTGGCATTTAGAGCTCAGCAACATTAGCTTTCTCAAACCGAGTCCTGCAGTATGGTTTTGGGAAATGTTCCCTGAGGCTTGGACTAAAGTCCAATCTCTAGCACTCCCCAATGACTCTAAGAGCTACCAAATATTCTTTAATAATTTCCTACTCTGCTTACAAAAGCCAGGGTGAGTTATTGTTTAATATAAAGAACTATGATTTACAATATGTGTAGCATTCCAATTTTACACAGAAGAAAACTAAAGGTTTAGACTGGATTTCTCAGATTTGAAAGCTTAGACTTTGTTCTATTACACAAATTCTACAATTGATTACTTAAATAGGACAGGGCAGAGATTTAAACAAACTTATCAACATTCTTCTAAAGCATGAGTTGGCAATATATGGTGAATGGGCCAAATCCAATGGGCTTTTTCACAATCCATAAGCTAAGAATAGTTTTCACATTTTTAAATGGAGGAGGGGGATTATATTAAAAATTACATGAACTTCAGATTTCAATGTCTATCATAAATAAAATTTTATTGGAATACAGCCATGCCCATTCATTTACATATTGTCTGTGGCTGCCTTCCCACTACAACAAACAGACTTGAGTAGCTGCCTAAAATATTTACTACCTGGCTCTTTACAGAAACAGTATGTTGACCTCTGCTCTAAAATTCTTCTAAAATAACTGAGGAAATGCCAATGTAAACTAATATTAAAATAGGTATATGTGTATTTCTATCATCCTTGCTTACCTACTTTGAGAACAGAAGACATGAAACACTGCACAGTTTAGCCCATAGTTAAAAGTGAACCACAAAGTCCAATTTTCTTCAGTCACTCTCCTGCTTCTACAGCAAGGGCAAACACATCAAATTAAAATATTGTGTCAAAAGTTATTTTCAGGATAACACCAAGTCACCAAGAGCCAAATGTAACTGACTATTCATTTTCTCTAGAAACTGAAAGAGCCAGCAGTAACGGAGCCTTTTTAAAAAATAACCGGTATTAAGGTTTTTGTTGGGGAGGAGGGGGAATAGGATTCAAAGATTATAGGAAAGCAGCAAATAAGTATAGTGTCAAAAGGGTTGACATTTCTCAGAAGATAAAGAGTACTCAATTCCTTAAACAAAATGAGCCCAAACAGGAAACTCACAGGTAGGTGACTGGAACATACAATTGCTAAGAAATGCTCACAATAAGATGCCTTCTCTGCATCCAAAATCCAGAGCCCAAAAGTCACCAGATCAGTAAAAAGTGAAAATCGACCCATTCCTGATCCTTTCTTCTGCTTTCAGCATCTACGAACTCAGTTACCTAGCAAAAGAATATTATTTGTCTCTTTGAAGTACTCTGATTCAAAAATATTTTCCCCTTTCATATAATAATCTTTTAGAAAAAAGAAGGGCTTTCCGGTGACTCACCAGTAAAGAATTCACCTGCTAATGAAAGACACAGGTTTGACTCCTGGGTGGGGAAGATCCCCTGGAGAAGGAAATGGCAATCCACTCCAGTATTCTTGCCTGGAGAATCCAGGGACAGAGGAGCCTGGCGAGCTACAGTCTATGGGGTCGAAAAGAGTCAGACACAACTGAGCACGCATGCAGAAAAAAGAAAAAAATTTCCTATCCACCGGTAGTAGTCCTTGCTCTATCTCCAGCCCCCAAAATGAAGTTACCGTGAGGAGTAAGTAACGTCTAAGCCTTTACTCAAGTGCCATGCAGAAAGCGACTAACAGTTATCTAAAGATCCTGCAACAAAATCCAAACAGGCTCAGAATGAAGTAGAGGAAATTACTCATAAATGAGAAACAGTCAAAGTTTTATACTTTACCATCATTTAAAATTCAGGACCAAAAAAATATATATATATTTTTTAATGATGGGGAAAAAAAATTAGGATGCAAATTGGAACAACTTGTGAGAATCTGAGATTTCACCTCACCATGTAATATAGAATACAAATCTACCACTGATAAAAAGGTCTGGAACATGAGCGTGTTGTTCAGAACTTCAAATGTATTCTCTCTAGTGAATA
The DNA here is from genome assembly GCF_014754425.2 of Oryx dammah. NCBI lineage: Eukaryota > Metazoa > Chordata > Mammalia > Artiodactyla > Bovidae > Oryx > Oryx dammah. The sequence continues at coordinate 66,942,674 of NW_024070186.1, forward strand.
AGGTTATATATAATGTACTTGTTTCGAAGACAGCTCAGAAAAATAATAAACTAAAATTAAAAAAAGAAACGATCACAGAATCACATATGCTGATTAAAGCTGACATTCAACTCCTTTATTTTACAAATACTGTGGCTCTGGTGAAGAGAAAGTTGGGTCACTTGCCCAGTGTCACCATGGTATATAAAATCAAGCGTTAGTTGCTCAATTGTGTCCGACTCTTTGCGACCTATGGACTGCAGCCCACCAGGCTCCTCTGACCTCGGGATTCTCCAGACAAGAATACTGGAGTGGGTTGCCATTTCCTCCTCCAGGGGATCTTCCCAACCCTGGTGGGAAACCAGGCAGATTCTTTTTTTACTGTCTGCCCCACCAGGGAAGCCCATATAAAATTCAAAGCCGGTCAAAAAAACCAGATCCATGACTCAGTACAGACATACATTTTCAGATTTCACCATCTCTACATAACAAGTATATTTTATGTATAAACAAACATCCTAATATGGCGTAACTCTACTGGTATGTATCAAAAGAAATATTTTAAAAACACTTACCTTAGATTGTGTTAGGTGGTGATGTTTTACATAATAAAAGTGAACAGGCTGACTGAGAAAACCAGCTGCACTCTAGAACACTTGTGGTGTTTTCAATTCCCTCACCTATGGTGAAATCTCAGGATAGTTTTTCACCAATCAAGAGTAAAGGGAGTTTTCCCTCTAGATACAGTCCTAAATACTGTTTTGTCCTATATATCGCTCAACACAATTGGTTTCAAGTTGACTCAAATGGATAACTGTGAGGGACTTACACGAATAAATTAAACACAATTACAGCAAATTAAAAATTTTGTTAGATTACTGAATTGGCCTGTGTTAACAAAACTTCTTCCAAAGATGCTCCCCGCAGTCACACTTTTCTCTTCAGTTGCGGTGTGAAAGAGAAAGTCGCTCAGTGGTGTCCGACTCTTTGCGACCCCATGGACTATACAGCCCATGGAATTCTCCAGGCCAGAATACTGGAGTGGGTAGCCTTACCCTTCTCCAGGGGACCTTCCCAACCCAGGGATCGAACCCATGTCTGCCGCACTGCAGGCCAATTCTTTACCAGCTGAGCCACAAGGGAAGCCCAAAAACACTGGTGTGGGTAGCCTATCCCTTCTCCAGCAGATCTTTCTGACCCAGTGACTGAACAGGGGTCTCCTGCATTGCAGGCTGATTCTTTACCAACTGAGCTATCAGGGAATCAGTTGCTATACTGACTGTGAATTATGAACCTTACTTTTCACTCCCAGACCACTATGCTTGCTCTTGTTTCTCCAGAGCCAAAGGATTAACTAATTTGAGACCCACTCTACTCCATATTTATTTCTCTCACCTACTCAGGCAATGCTGGCCCCAAGTTCTATATATTTCTATCTTTTTCTACATAGATCTCTCTATTCCTCATTCATAAAGCCTCCTCCGAGTCTAATATTCAATTTACTTTGCTTCCTAAATGAACTAATATTGCTTCCATCTCCCCGTTCTTTTTCTGTTTTCCATACAGCTTTCCTCCAAGTCTGTTTATCTCTTGTTCTTCACAATTCCTGTTCTCACATTCTTAGTCCTGTTCTCACATTCTACCCTGCCTGAAGACTAGTTTGCAACCAGCATATGTAACTTATTACCATCTATGAACCCAGAGAAGGTAAACTGATCTGCCGAGTAGTGCATATTTGAACAATGGTAAGGTCTAGTCAAGGCTATGGTTTTTCCTGTAGTCATGTATGGATGTGAGAGTTGGACTGTGAAGAAAGCTGACTGCCAAAGAATTGATGCTATCGAACTGAGGTGTTGGAGAAGACTCTTGAGGGTTCCGTGGACTGGCAAGGAGATCCAACCAGTCCGTTCTGAAGGAGATCAACCCTGGGATTTCTTTGGAAGGAATGATGCTAAAGCTGAAACTCCAGTACTTTGGCCACCTCATGCGAAGAGTTGACTCATTGGAAAAGACTCTGATGCTGGGAGGGACTGGGGGCAGGAGGAGAAAGGGACGACAGAGGATGAGATGGCTGGATGGCATCACGGACTCGATGGACGTGAGTCTGACTGAACTCCGGGAGTTGGTGATGGACAGGGAGGCCTGGCGTGCTGCGATTCATGGGGTCGCAAAGAGTCGGACACGACTGAGAGACTGAACTGAACTGAAGGTCAAGATTTAATAGAGAAATTCTTCACCAACCAAGCACACATCTTACTAAGAATATTATAAAACATTGCTTGAAAAATAATCAGAGGGGCACAGAAGAATGAAAAGAACAATGTTAAAAAATTTTTATTCAAAACTAATATGTAATACAAATAACAAAGGAAATGGAAGTAGTAACGAAGCTACTGAACAGAAACACTTACTTGTTAAAAGCTTAAGCTTTGTCAAAGGTGATATACAAATGGCCTGTAAGCACACGAAAAGATGCTCAACATCATTAGGTATTTGGCTATTCCAAGTCAAATACCATGGCAAAATACCACCTCAGGCCCATTAGGATGGCTACTACCAAGTAAACAGAAAACAAGCCTGTGCATCAGAGTATACAGCCAACAGTTAAAAGGCAACCTAAGGAACGTAAAAAAATCCTGCAAGTTATATATCTGATATGAGGTTAGTATCTGTAATATATAAAGAACTCCTACCATTCAACAATAATTTTTAAAATCTCACTTTAAAGTAAACAAAGGATTTAACAGACATTATGGCAAATAAGATATACAAATGACGAACAAACTTATAAAAAGATGTTCAACATCACTGATCACTAGGGAATTGTACATCAAAACAACAATATACATTAGTATGATTATTAATTTTTAAAAAGCCATACCAACAGAAAATGTGTGTTGGCAAGGAGATGGAAAAATTGAAAACCTTGTACACTGCTGAGGAGTATGTAAAATGGTGCAGCTTCTATGGAAACAGTATGGCAGTTTCTCAAAAAATTAAAATTTAATTACTATATGACCCTATATTTCCACTTCTAGGCATATATCCACATCTGAAAGCAAGGTCTCTATGACATATTTGCACATCCATGTTCTTAACAGCACAATTCACAATAACCAAAAGAGGGAAACAACACAAGTGTCCGTCGAGGGACAAATGGATAAACAAATTGTGGTCTACATACAATAGAGTACTATTCAATCTCAAAAAGGAAGGAAATTCTGACACATACTGTTATGCATATTAACCTTGGGGAACTTTCTGCTAAATGAAAGCAGCCAGTCTCAAAAAGACAAAAGCCACATGATGCCACTCATGAGGTACCTAGACTACTCAAATCCACACAAACGGGAGGATGTTGGGGACTGCAAGTGGGACAAGGAGAGGTTAGTGAGTTGTTTAATGGCTAGAGACTTAAAGTTTCAAAAGATGAGAAGAGTTCTTGGGACTGAACAGTGTACTTAACACAACTGAAAGGTATACATAAAATGGTTAAGATGATAAAACATCTTGGTTGTATTGACCATGCCACAATTAAAAATAATGTTTTTTGTTTTTTTTTTAAGCCAGAAAATACCAAATGTTGGAAAGGGTTTGGATAAGGTGAAACTCTTGAACACTAAGAATACAAAATGGTACAGTCAGGAGTTTCTGATGGTCTAGTGGTTAAGACCCAGCACTTCCCGTGCAGGGGCATGGGTTCATCCCTGGCCAGGGAACCAGGCTCCTAAATGCTGCATGGCGCAGCCGGAAAAAAAAAAAAGGTACAACCAATGAGGAAACAAGATGGAGTTCCTCAAAAGACAGAACTGCCCCTCGATCCAGCAATTGGATATCTACTCAAAAAGAACTGAAATCAGTGGCTCAGATATTTATATACCAATATTCAGAGAATTATATATATATATCCACATTAACCAACAGGAGGAAACCACCCAAGTGTTCATCAATAAATGAATGGATAAACAAAACATAGTATAAACATACACAAAAGAATATTATTCAGTCATAAAGAAATAAATTCCTTTTTCACTGGTAGTCAAAGGTACAGGCTTCCAGTTATAAGATAAACTAAGTTCTGGGGCTAGAACATGATAATTATAGTCAGTAACACTACAGTGCGTATTTGAAAGCTGCTAAGAAGATAATCTTAAAAGTTTTCATCACAAGAAAGAAAATAAACTGTGTGAGGAGATAAACGTTTTAACTAAACTTATTGTAGTAGTCATTTCACAATATATACATTACCAGTTCAGTCTCTCAGTCGTGTCCAACTCTTTGTGACCCCATGGACTGCTGCACACCAGGCTGCCCTGTCCATTACCAACTCCTGGAGCTTGCTCAAACTCATGTCCATCGAGTTGGTGATGCCATCCAACATATACCAAATCATTATGTTATACACCTTAACTTTACAGTGTTCAATTATAGTGTTATTTGTTCAGTAGTGTCTGACTTTTTGTGACCCCATTAACTGTACAGCCCACCAGGCTCCTCTGTCCATGGAATTCTGCAGGCAAGAATACTGGAGTAGGTTGCCATTCCCTTCTTCAGAAGTGTTAAAGAACCTGCCTGCCAATACAGGAGATATAAAGAGATGTGGGTTTGATCCCTGGGTGAGCAAGATCCCTGGAAGAGGGCATGACAACCCACTCCAGTATTCTTCCCTAGAGAAGCCCATGGACAAAGGGGCCTGGCAGACCACAATCCATAGGACTGCAAAGAGTTGGAACACAACTGGAGCAACTCAGCATACACGCCAACACTGTCAAAGGTATTTCAATAAAACCAGGGAGAATATTTTAGAAGTGAAATTCTGATATATGCTATGAAATAAGCCATACACAAAAGGATCAAATTTACATGAGATAGCTAGAATAGGCAAATTCTTAGAAATAAATAGTAGAACAAACGTTACCAGGTGCTGAGAGAAGAGAGGAATGAGGAGGTATTATTTAATGAGTACAGTGTCTGTTTTGGATAATGAAAAAGCTCTAGAAATGGATAATGGCCCAGGTGACTTTTCTGGTGAAATGTATGAAACGTTCAGAGACAATACCAAACCTACACAGTCTTCAAAAAAACAGAGAAGGCAAACTTTTCTCAATTTATTTTCTGGAATTAGCTTTACACCAACATTACCAAAACCAGACAAAGAGAGAAAGAAGCAAATAAACAAAAACTATAAATCAATGCTCCTTGTGAACATAGATGAAAAAAAGTCTTCACAAAGTATCAGGAAATCAAATTCAACAATATAAAAAAAAGAACAGTACATCATGACTCGGGATGCAAGCAAAGATGACTTATCACTTAAAGTGCTAAATAACAAAGGAGAAAACATATATGATTGTCTCAGTAGAAGCAGCAAAAGCCTGTGACAAAATTCAACACCCATTCACAATAAATCCTCTCAGTAAGCTATGAACAGAAGAAAACATACTCAGTCTGATAGAGTTTCGATGAAAAACTTGTAGCTAACATCATACTCAATAAAGAAGGAGAGAATGCTTTGCCCTCACATTTGAGAACAAGGCAAGAATGTACTGTATCACCAACTGTAATATGTACTGGAGGTCCTAGCCAGTTGAAATAAAGTAAGAAATGAAAAAATTACAATCAGAAAGAATAAATTATCTGTATGCACAGACAGTATGATCAGGCACATAGAAAATTTTAATAACTCAACCCTCTGCAAAGATGGTTTTTGGCAAAGGATAGTATTTTTCAACAAATGGTACTGAAAAAACTGGGTATTCACATCAGGGCCGGGGGGAGAGGGATGAGTTTACCTCATACTATACACAAAACTTAAATCAAAGTAATTTAATGTTTGATCCCAGACCTACACGTAAAACTCTAAAACTTCTAAAAGACATCTTAGGGTAAAATTTCTTAGGATATAAAAAATACAATCATAAAATCATAAAACAAAAAAATTTATCATCTAAAGATTGAAGGTGGGAGGAGAAGGGGACAACAGAGGATGAGATGGCTGGATGGCATCACCAACTCAATGGACATGAGTTTAAGTCAACTCCGGGAGCTGGTGATGGACAAGGAAGCCTGGCGTGCTGCGATTCATGGGGTCGCAAAGAGTCGGACACGACTAAGCAACTGAACTGAAACGACCAAATAGAGAAGGCAATGGCAACCCACTCCAGTGTTCTTGCCTGGGAAATCCCATGGGCAGAGGAGCCTGGCAGGCTGCAGTCCACAGGGTCACAAAAAGTCAGACACGACTAGTGACTATGCAAGCAACCAAAATGTAAAACCTTGATTCTTAAAAAGAATGTGAAATGAATGACACAGCAAGCCATATTACTGGAAAAAGTATTCTATGTACTCCTGACAAAGGACTTACATCCACAGTCTATAAAGAAAACTATAACAATTATATGAAAACATACAACCCAACAAATAATCAGTAAAATATTTAAAGAGTTCACAATAGACACATGAATGTCATCAATGAAATAAAAACACAAGGAGATACTATGAAATATTTACTAGAATGGCTAAGATTTAAAAGGCTAAAACTTCCTGTTGGCAAGAATGAGGACTGAAATAACTACTTTAGAAAACAGTTTAGTAATTCTTGTAAAATTAAACATATCACTTGACCTAGCAATCCCACTCTTATGTGGAAAAGAGTAAAAACATTACGTCCATACAAAGACAAATATTCATTCACAGTAGCTTTACTTCTAATAATTCCAAACTGAAAACAATATAAACGTTTCATCAACAGGTGAATGGATAAAAAATTGTGATACATCCATATAATGGAATGGGACTAAGAGTGAAAAGGAGCTAACTGTTGACAGAGATAACAGCATAATGAATCTTAAAATGGCAGGAAGGAGGGCACAGAAGAGAAGTGTATCACTTTCTATTGCTATTATAACCAACTACCCTGATCTAGCAGCTTGCTGCTGCTGAGTCGCTTCAGGCGTGTCCGACTCTGTGCAACCCCACAGACGGCAGCCCACCAGGCTCCCCCCTTCCTGGGATTCTCCAGGCAAGAACACTGGAGTGGAATCCAGCAGCTTAAAACAATACAAATGTATTACCTTACAGTTCTGCAGGTGAGAACTCTGACACAGGCCTCTGCACTCAAATGAAGAACTAAGATCAGAGCCACATTCCTCTATAATGGCTTATGGGGGAGATACATCTCTTTGACCTTTACAGCTTCCAGAGGCAGCCCACATTCGTTGGCTCAAGCCCCTCCACTTCTCCATCTCTGACCGTCCTTCAGTAGTCCCCTCTCAGACTACAACTTTAAAGGACTCGAGCAATTAGATTATGCTCACCTGTATAATCCAGGATAGTCTCCCCTTCTCAAGGCCCAAAATTTAATTACAGCTGCAAAATCCCTTTTGCTACATAAGGGATTCAAGGAATTAGATCTGATAGAGTGCCTGAAGAACTATGGACAGAGGTTTATGACACTGTACAGGAAGCAGTGATCAAGACCATCCCAAGAAAAAGAAATGCAAAATGGATGTCTGAGGAGGCCTTACAGATAGCTGAGAAAAGAAGAGAAGTGAAAGGCAGAGGAGAAAAGGAAAGATATACCCATCTGAATGCAGAGTTCCAAAGAATAGCAAGGAGATAAGAAAAGTCTTCCTCAGTGATCAGTGCAAAGAAATAGAGGAAAACAATAGAACAGGAAGGACTAGAGATCTCTTCAAGAAAATTAGATACACCAAGAGAACATTTCATGCAAAGATGGGCTCAATAAAGGACAGAAATGTTATGAACCTAAGCTGAAGATATTAAGAAGAGGTGGCAAGAATACACGGAAGAACTGTACAAAAAAACCTTCATGACTCAGATAATCATGATGCTGTGATCACTCATCTAGAGCCAGACATCTTGGAATGTGAAGTCAAGTGGGCCTTAGGAAGCATCACTACGAACAAAGCTAGCTGAGGTGATCGAATTCCAGTTGAGCTATTTCAAATTCTAAAAGATGATGCTGTCAAAGTGCTGCACTCAATATGCCAGCAAATTTGGAAAACTTAGCAGTGGCCACAGGACTAGAAAAGGTCAGTTTCATTCCAATCCCAAAGAAAGGCAATGCCAAAGAATGTTCAAACTACTACACAATTGCACTCATCTCACACACTAGCAAAGTAATGCTCAAAATTCTCCAAGCCAGGCTTCAACAGTATGTGAACCATGAACTTCCAGATGTTCAAACTGGATTTAGAAAAGACACAGGAACCAGAGATCAAATTGCCAACATCTTTTGGATCATAGAAAAAGCAAGAGTTCCAGAAAAACATCTATTTCTGCCTTATTTACTATGGCAAAGCCTTTGACTGTGTGGATCACAACAAACTGTGGAATATTCTTAAAGAGGTGGAAATACCAGACCACCTTACCTGCCTCCTGAAAAATCTGTATGCAGGTCAAGAAGCAACGGTTAGAACTGGACATAAAACAACAGACAGGTTCCAAATCAGGAAAGGAGTACGTCAAGGCTGTATATTGTCACCCTGCTTATTTAACTTATATGCAGAGTACATCATGGGAAACGCTAGGCTGGAAGAAGCACAAGCTGGAATCAATAACCTCAGATAGGCAGGTGACACCACCCTTATGGCATAAAGTGAAGAAGAACTAAACAGCCTCTTGATGAAAGTGAAAGAGGAGAGTGAAAAAGTTGGCTTAAAACTAAACATTCGGAAAACTAAGATCATGGTATCTGGTCCCATCATTTCATGGCAAATAGATGGAGAAACAGTGGAAACAGTGAGAGACTTTATTTTCTTGGGCTGTAAAATCACTGCAGATGGTGACTGCAGCCATGAATTTAAAAGACACTTGCTCCCTGGAAGAAAAGCTACGACCAACCTAGACAGCATATTAAAATGCAGAGACATTACTTTGCCAACAAAGTTCATATAGTCAAAGCTATGGTTTTTTCCAGTAGTCATGTATGGATGTGAGAACTGGACTCCAAAGAAAGCTGAGTGCCGAAGAACTGATGCTTTTGAACTGTGGTGTTGGAGAAGACTCTTGAGAGTCCCTTGGACTGTAAGGAGATCCAACCAGTCAATCCTAAAGGAAATCGGTCCTGAATATTCACTGGAAGGACTTATGCCAAAGGTGAAACTCTAATACTTTGGCCACCTGATGGCAAGAACTGACTCACTGGAAAAGACTCTGATTCTGGTAAAGACTGAAGGCAGGAGGAGGGGATGACAGAGGATGAGATGGCTGGATGGCATCACCGACTCATGGACATGAGTTTGAGCAAGCTCTGGGAGTTGGTGATGGACCGGGAAGCCTGGCGTGCTGTAGTCCATGGGGTCGCAAAGAGTCGGACATGACTGAGCAACTGAACTGAACTGAGCATAGGGTAAAAAATACACAGGTTCTGCAGATTAGGGTATTGACATCTTGGAGGAGGGGCCTTTATTATGCCTACCATAGAAAAGAATGGAATTTATATAAAACTTAAAAAGAAACAAAAGTAATCTGCAGGGTTAGATAGTAGATCAGGCGAAGAGCAGGACTGACCACAGTTGGGAACAAGACAACTTTCTCCATAATGAACATGAGCCTTGGCCTGAACTGGGTGGTTATACATGTATCTTTATTTGTCAAAATTCACTGAATTAAACACTTCGAATGGGTACCTTTTATTATATCTACAGTATGCCTCGTTTATTTTAAGTCATAAATACTATCTTTAGTAACTATTGTTTTAGTTGGTTCTTAACCTCCATACTCCAACCTATCTTTCTCATATACTGTAAGTTCCCGCTGTGGCAGTTTTCAGTAAAACCATCTATATGGCTAAGGAGAAAGTAATATTTACCACTGAAGAACTAATAAACACTCTTGTAATACTGTTTTTAAAGAAAACTCTGCTGCAAATTCCAGTTCAAATACAGGAATTTAGGACAAGGCTACAAAAAATGGCAGTGGTAACAACCCTAAATTTGATATTGTATAGTAAGAAATGAAAATGCTGCATGTTAGTATGGTACTGCTTCTAGACAGAAGAGAGTTCAGAAGCAGTAATTCAGAGGAGCTCAGAATCCAGTCTACTGGGGTGTGGCTGTGACCGGGCAATCACCTGCGGCACCGCTGGACAACCACTAACAACCTTAAGGTTATATAAACCCAGAAAATTAGTCAGCTGCCTGCAGTAACACAAAACAAGTATTCTTCTACACACACACAATATAACTCAAAAACAGGTATACCCATCCTATAGGCCACATTTAAACTACTGAGGCTAGCACTAAGACGACATCTCTCCTCACCTCCAAAACTAAAGCTATAAAGAAAATTAAAAAACCATCAGCATTCAAAAAGCCTCAATGTAGAAATACCCTTTTAGAGTTTTAGAGCTCCTGTTCTAAAATGTAAAAATAACAGGAAGAATTCTTTTTAAATTCCTGGAGTGACAAGAGATTTTTTTGTTTTGTTTGTTTTTTACTTATGTGGCACCAGATAAATTTTCTCAATGGGAGAAGAGAAGAAATCCTTTTCCATCATGGGTTTAAAATGCTGGGCCTGATTCTTGCTGCTAAGGAAAGTAAATAGCTCACTTCCAAAACTGAATGAACAAGCTTCTTGAAATTATATCAATTCTCTAATGCTAAAAAGATTCTCTCCAAAATGGTAAGTAAATTACCACTTACAGCACAATTTAAAGCATCACTTTGAAATAAGGACCCTCTATTTTAAAACAGAGCACTTTCAACACTGTTATGAGAATTGCATGATTTATTAAAGAGAAAAACCAGATAAAAGTCAATATATATTTACACACATATAAATAACAAGTCTGATCCAAATTACTTGAAAACACAAAGACGTAAAATTCTCATCACATTTTTTAGTAGCATGAGTTTATATCCAGTCTCTCTTCTTTCTTAAAATAAACATTTATAATAACCCTTCCAGGTATTAAAGGTATATAAGCCCTTAATATTCTAGTGGAAAAAGAACAGAGAGGAAAAAGTCACCCAAAGAAATCCGTAATTATAATCAGTAGTAAAGCCTAAAAAAAAGTACTACTTCCTATGACACCAAGAAAGGCCTCTCTAAGCAAAAAACACTACTGCAGCCACCTAGTGCATAGGGCTTTGACAAAGATTGATCATGACCCTTCACACTGTCAAGACAAGCTAGACACTACATCTTTATAAGGACTCAAAGTTTCAGTAAAATTTCACATACTTTAACATGCTAAATTTAGCAAGTTTAAATTTTTCAACTAAGGCACTCTGCTATAAAGCAAAAATTAGCACAACACTGTAAATCAACCATGTGTGCGTGTGCTCACTCAGTCATATCCGACTCTGCAACCCCAGGGACTGTAACCCATCAGGCTCCTGTCTATGGAATTTTCCAGGCAAGAACACTGGAGTGGGTTGCCACCTCCTACTCCGGGGATCTTCCCAACTCAGGGCTCGAACCTGCGTCTCTTGCATCTCCTGCAGTGGCAGGCAGATTCTTTACCACTTCAACTTAAATAAATTTTTTCAAAAGCGTAATAAATGCATCAAGGTCACTGATACCACCATGTTCATGTACCTAATCTCAGAGTTTAGATCTAGTTTCACTTACTAACATTAAGTAGTGGTTAAGAGCATAGCTAGAGAATCAGATTAAGTGAATCATGTGCAAATCTAAGGGAAGAGAGAAAAGAGGAATGCGAAGATACACAAGTAAGAGTGCTTTTCTCTAGGAGCTTGGTCAAATAACATAAATTAAAGAGCTGCTGGAGGCTTTGTTCTGCTGATTTGTGGACCAAGTGAGTAAAAGTACCTAGTTTGCAGAAAGAAGAACCATATAATGTCCAGGACAGAACAGTCTCCACTAAGTCCTCACTATGCTCCCAATTTCACAACATATCCTCACACTAAATTTCACAAGATACTTTCCAATCAAGCTTTTTCATCAAGCTCTCAGTTACTGGGTTTTGTAATTTTAAACTCAAGAGTCCCAAATTATAAGACACACCTAAAGTCTATGACACTCTAGAAATGTAAAAAATTATAAAGTACTTATCAGTCAAAACCAGTTAAACAACAATTTTATATACAAATAAATCTACACAATACAAACACAAATGTACACAAACACATTGGTTTTAAAAATCTGACAAATGTTTAACACTGTAATTTTCCATTTCTGTTATTATCTAATAGTTGTTTTTCTGATAGTTCTGCCCACCTACTATCTCAGCCACCCAAGCCAATTCCTGCCTTTCTCACTTTTCATGTGGTTATTTTAGCTGGTCTATGTGCCCTTTAAGTTTTCTTTTACCCAAAGCTCTTATTAAAGAGAGATTTCTGCAAGTAGTAGGCAAACAGATTATTCCCTGCATCTACGGCACATTTTTATGTACCTTATGAAACTCTTAGGTTAATTCCATTTTCAATTAGTCAAATGCAAGTCGGAGACTCTGACCTCAGCACTACATGTACATAAAAGATAATCACTGTAAACCGGCCACCAGCACCAGACTGATTCTCCCAAGCAGCACTGGCCAAGGCTGTGAATATTCGGAAGGCAGTAAATAGCTCAGCAACATATACAGGAGAGTGGTTCTGTTGTTGCTTGTTTTGTTTTTCTGTTTGTTTTTTAGCCTTTTCTGAATTACATGTTTATATATTCATGTATATACACAAAAAATTACTGAACCAGGACATTATGATTTCTTTAACTGAAGGAAAGAATTCAAACTGATCAATGTAGAGAAAAATGCACTTCTCTGATTTCATACTGTGTATTAAATGTAAGATACAGAGTCTTAAAATACAGATTTTTTCTTTTTTTTTACAAATAGTGTTGACCAGCTAACATCACACCATACCTGTCCTTGTTTGTGATTACACAACCAGCATCAACATTTGCAGAATGGAGGTTAGCAACTTGGGAAGCTGAAATATTAGCTGGCCACTCTTTTACACCCTACAAATCAGAATTATGATAAAGAGGTACAGAAGCTGGAGAATAAGAAAAGTTTACCAAGGTTCATAAAGCTAGAATAAAAAAAAATAAACTAGATCTGCATGACGTGCTCATTCACATCCAGCTCTGCAACCCCATGGACAGCAGCCACACACACCCCACCCCCACCCCCCAGCCCCGACTCCTTGGTCCATGGAAATTTCCAGGCAAATATACTGGAGGAGCCATTTCCTCCTCCAGGGGATCTTCCTGACCCAGGGATCCAACTCAAGTCTCTTGTGTCTCCCACACTGGCAGGCAGGTTCTTTACCACTCACTGCAACACCTGGAAGTTGCTGCTGCGGCTGCTGCTGCTAAGTCGCTTCAGTCGTTTCCGACTCTGTACGACCCCATAGATGGCAGTCCACCAGGCTCCCCCGTCCCTGGGATTCTCCAGGCAAGAATACTGGAGTGGGTTGCCGTTTCCTTCTCCAATGCATGCATGCATGCTAAGTCGCTTTAGTCGTGTCCGACTCTGTGCGACCCCAGAGACGGCAGCCCACCAGGCTCCCCCGTCCCTGGGGTTCTCCAGGCAAGAACACTGGAGTGGGTTGCCGTTTCCTTCTCCAATGCATGAAAGTGAAAAGTGAAAGTGAAGTCAGGTCTACTTAATTGCAAAGTCAGCTTAAGAGCGAAGCCTCAATGGCTTTTAGGTGTTTGTTTTGTTTTTTTAATTCTTTTAAGAAATGCTCCTCCCATCTCCCCACCAACACTCACTCCGGTACAAAAGACAATAGAGAAACACAATAGTAGTAAGTCAAAAGGCACCTCGGAAGTCCTACTCTAAAAGTGAAAAATTAGGGGAAATACTTTAACCAATATATTTCATGTCTATTTTCCTCTCATTTATCTGGAAGAGTAGTACATACAAAACTAAAAGTATAACAAAGATTCTAAGAGGTAAAAAAAATCATGTCAGTTTAATAACATTTTCCCTATCATATGGGAAAGAGTGTGTGTGCACTCACTCACTCAGTCGTGTCCAACTCTTTGTGACCCCATACGCAAAATAACAAAATATCATACATTTGGGAACACAGTAAGTTTGTTAAAATATGGTGACTTCAGAATGAAGCAAGACTTTCTAAAGTATACCACAAAACTAGGAGGCAATTTTTAAACAATTAAAATTTTAATCAAAATAAAGTCTACTTTACTTATTTAAAGTTTACTCACTGTTATTTCTTCCAGGTAATCAAAAGTAAAAGACATACTACAAACTAGTAAAAAACATATTTGCAAACTCATATCACAATGGGCTTATAAACATACACTATTAAAAATAACTCATACAAATCATTCCAAGATCCATCACCCACTTAAAAAACATGTCAACAATGAACACATGAAGATACTCAACATCACTTTCGCACAGAAATTCAGATTATAATCATAATGAGATTCCACTGGAATGGCTGAAACTAAAAGGACCAAGATATGGGCAACCTAACTCTCAAACACTGTGGAAATATTGGGTAGCTGTTTGGCAGCATCTACTGAAGTTAAATAGACATATACCTGTAACTAACGTATAGCCCTTAGTCCATTTCTAACATACTATAAAGATGTAAGTTCTTAGATCTGCCAAAATACAGATATATGAATATTCGCTGCAGTTTTATTCAAAGAGACCAAAGCTGAAAAAATCCAAGTATCTGTCAATCCACAATAAAATTAATAATGGTTATATTCCCATACACTGCAATGAGAAAAAACAAAACACTAACACAACAGAGTGATGACTTACAAGTTTACTAAATATATCTACAGTTGACCCAGGACATTACAGTGGTTACCTTTGGTGGGAAGACTGCAGGGGGAGTACAGGAGAACCCACTGCAAGGCAAATAAATGTTCTCTGTCTTGACTGTGGTAGTTACATGAGTTTATAATATGCTAAAAATTAACATACACAACTAATTGATGGTAAGAAATCGAAAGTGACTGCCTGAGGTAAGGAGAAAGGAAAAGAGAATGGAAAGGAAGCCTGAAGGAGCTGATTTCTGGGCAGTGGAAACGCTCTAAATCCAGGAGGGCTTGGTTATATGGTCACATAAAACTGTCAGAACTCATCAAAACCGCACACTTAAGATGTGTTCATTTTACAGGAAATTACACCTCAATAAAAGAAAGTTCACGGAGTTTAAAATGTGTGTACTGTACCTTATACAAGTTATACCACAACGAACAACAACAACAAAAAAAAATGGTGAAAGAGTCCAAAATACAATGATAGTTCACTGAAAGAAATGACCAATACATATAAAAAGATGCTCAAACTCACTTAAAAACACTAAATATCATCTTTACCATCATGTGAGCAAAAAGCAAAACTGTTTTATTGGTTAACACTACGCTGGCAAGAGTGTGAGCAGTTACTCACATTGGGATCAGTGGTGTGAACTGTGGCAGCCTCTGGAGTCAGTCCAGCAGGAACTACACCATTTGCTTCCCGTGGCTCAGTGGTAAAGAATCCGCTTGCCAGGTAGGAGATGGGGGTTCAATTCCTGGGTTGGGAAGATCCACTGGAAGGAGGAAATGGCAACCCACCCCAGTATTCCTGCTGGGAAAATCCCATGGACAGAGGAGCCTGGCAGGCTACAGTCCGTGGGGTCGCAAAGAGTCAGACGTGACAGAGTATGTACTCATATTCGCACAACCTGTGACTCAGCAGTTCCAGTTCAAGTAGTTCATCATACAAATACCCTTGCACATACAGGCTATACACAACAAGGTTATTCACTGCAACACTGTCTGTAATAGCAGCAGACTGAAGTAACCTAAATATCCATCAACTGGGCAAACAAGTTGAATATGGTATGGTATATTCATACAATAAAACACCTTACCACCGTTAAAAAGGGGAAGGCAAGCTCTTTAGGTGTTGCTATGAGATCTAAAATACATCGGCGAAAAAAGTAAAATACAGTAGAGTGACTAGCATGCTATCATTTGTGTTCAAAACAATACTAAGAAAATTATACATGCACTGGATTTTTTATATATGGTATTTCTCTGGAAGGATAGGGAGGAAACTGATATCCCTGTTTGGTTCCAGGAAAGTAATTGGTAGCTAGGGGGGTTGGGAAAACAGGAAGAGAAAGAACACTTCTGAATTTCGAACATTTTGAATAAATTACCCAATAAAACCATTTTCAAAGTAGTCATCAGCTTCACTTACTATACAGACATACTTCTATAAACATGTAAAATATATAATGATCACAGACTCCCCCCCAAAAGTATCTGAGTCTGGATTAAAATTTTGTTGTTTTTAATCTTTAAAAAGTATCAATAGTTTGAACTGAAGTTGTTACAACTGAACAGAAAATATTCAGCACTACTTTGTCCAAGGAAATGCAGATTCTGAGCCCCACCCCAGACAGACAGTAGAAACTCTGGGGGTGGGGCTGAGTGATGTTAGAACATGTTTTAACAACTTCTCCAGGTGATCCATACTGAAGTCTGAGAACTACTGACACAGTTCTTGGTTAAGACTTGCACTTCACACCTCTGTCATGGCAAGAGCCTCAAGAAAGCCAACACATCCGCCAAGGTGCCAACAGGATGATCTGATCACATTACGCTCCAACTCCTTTAAAATGTCCTTCAACTCTTCAAAGCTTGGCTTGCCCCCAGGAATTTCACGATCTGTATCCTGCCACCACTCCCCCCATCTCCCCCAACACCACCACCCACATATAGATCTCTAGACCTACCTCACTCTTCATCATCCCCAGTGGTCTTGACAATGCTATTCCTCCTCCTGAAATAGCTTCTCTCCCTCACCCCTCCTCTCCACTCAATTTCACACTTAAGATCTAGTCATTTTCAAGACTTGTTCCACACTCCATCTGGCCCAATTCAGGCTTAAGTACCCCTCCCATGTGTTCCTAAAAACAACCGACACTATCCTTCTCCAGCTCTTATTACTTCCTGTTCACTTGTAGTACAGTACCTGGCACATAACAGGCCCTCAGTGTATGTTGGAGGGGGGAAAAAAGATCTGCTTTTTCACATCTAGACTCCTTGGCATCAATGACCATGTCTTATTTGACCCTGGATCCCTACTAAAAATGTTGGCATATGAATATTTTTTAAAAGTTTGCTGAGTGAATAAATGTGGTTCAGAAACCATAAGAAAAATCTGACACAAGCCAATAATGACACTTTGTAAAATCCACATAAAGACATTACTTTCTGAATTAGAATAAAATTTTGCTGTGATTCCAATAAAAGGGAGCCAGAGTTTCTTGGAGACATGGCTGATTTCTAGGGCTAGGAAAGGAAAAATACAAGATGAACCTGGCGCACCTTGCTGGTTAGAAAGAGATTAAAAAAACAAAGGATGGGTCATGTTGAAAGGGTGCAGAAAGCAGCCTAAATGAGTTCCCAGTGGCCAAAGCTTGAATCTGAGCAACAAAACAAGGGGTTATTAATATTAATGATATTAATTTATAACCCAAAGACCAAAATAAAAATCCATGAATCCACATGCACATAAACAACTGAAAAAATAAATGAGTGAAAAAGAACACATTTGTACAGAAAAATCCAATTAATATATGTAGAAGGTATGAGAGAAGTAGAAAGTCACCGTTAGAACACCCCAGCAATCACTGGTGCAAACAATGCCCCACTGACGAATGCTAAAATTACTGGGCAAAACTTTAAAGCAAAAGGCTACCTACACATCCTTAGAGCACCTTCCCGAAATATTTCTTGATTACTATAGTAACTTCAACAATTATCCACAAGTCCTTTGATACTTTTCTCTCTAGCAGGTGGAAGTTAATGTCCTTCACATTCAAATGAGGGCTGAACTTAATGACTTACGTCTAATGAATGGAGTATGGAAAGCAGAAAAACAGTAACTTCATAATGAAGAAACTTGCTGAAATGATAATACTGTGGTTACATTAGGATTAATAAAACATGCTGTTTAACAATTAATTTCACTTATCACTTCTTTCAGTGTGATTACTAAAAAACTTCAAGTTACATGTGTGGTACTCAGTACATGATTGGATAGTTCCAGTCTAAACAATTCTGCTTGTGTGCCAAGTCGTTTCAGTCGTGTACAACTCTTTGTGATCCCATGGACCACAGACCGTCAGGTTCCTCTGTCCATGGGGTTATCTAGGCAGGAACACTGAAGTGGGTTGCCACGCCTTCCTCCAGAGGATCTTTCTGACCCAGGGACTGAACTCACGTCTCTTATGTCTCCTGCACTGGCAAGCAGGTTCTTTACCACTAGTGCCACCTGGGAAGCCCCTAAACAATTTTACCAATAGATAAAAGGATAATAGCAGTCCTTATCAAGTGATCAAAGTTAATAACACCAGTAACAATTGATACCATTGTATGTAAATACAGACATGTGCACCTGATACAAGACAGGCACATGACCTCTGTGGTAGTCTTCCCTGAGTATCCATAACCTCAGCCCTGTACTCTTCTGTACTGTCTAAAATTATTTCAAAATAACAAGCTTTTTAAAAAGCAAAATTTATGCAATTTTAATTACATGTTAAATAGTACTCAATTTAGATTAATTTCCTAGTTATCAAACTGAGATTCTAATAACTTTTATGCTAATAAAAACTTTTTAAAAGCTTTGAAGATATATGAAAATGTGACTAACCTAGAAAAAATTATACCCACTAGAATCTTCATAAACTAGTAAAACTCTATCAATTCACTTTTTTTGTGACTATTCTCAAGTAAATACCTAATTCAGTTACCCCTCAGTTAAGATTCATGATGACAAGGGCAATCTCCCGCTCCTTTCCTTGGTCCCTGATTTTATCCATTAGCCATTTGGACAACAAATTAGTTCCCCATCCTCACAGATCCAGTTTTCATACCCCTGTTCTCCACAAAAAGAAAAGCAGTGGCACGCCACAGAGAAGAAAATCTGGTTGCTCCATTCTCTCCTGGATTTCCAACTGCCTTTTTTTTTTTACCTCCAGAATTCAGAAATGTGGATGAGTTTGCAAGACTCTCAGAAATATGTGGTCTCGTTCTTACCAATAACACTATCAGATCAAGTTTCTCCCTTCAGTCCAGAGTTAGGCCTTTCCCCCTGAAACCATCATGTCATTCTTCATGCACTATATCCAGGGATAAAATACAATCCTGCAGTTAGGCTACACGTTCTTCACTAGTTTATTGCCACAGAAGAATGTCCAAAGTCTTTATCACAACAAAGAAGTCATCCATGGTGTGATCCCTACTTCCCTATCCGGCCTGTTCTCATCACTCTCCAACTTTCGAAGCTTATGCTACACATAAACCAAACTGTTTGCCAGAAAAGACCAACTTGTTTGGCGTCTCTATGCCCTCCCTAACATATATCCTCTCTCCTTTTGTTGTATCACTCACATAGCTATTTTTATAGTAAATTATTTTAATATACACAGATTCGCAGCAGTTAAATGAGCAACACTTGAAATTTATTTTAGTATTTAAAAGATTACAAATGTGAACAGCATTTTCTCATAGTACTTAAGAGATACACTTTCAGTACAACTTCTAATAAAACCTGCTGAAAAATTATTGCCGTTGACAGTCAGCAATCATACAATTAAGGGCATTAAAGAAAAATCATTCTCAAAAGTGTGTCTGATGCTATCTCTTTCAGTTTTCTCTACAGTGAAATCAGATGTAACAAATGTTTCCGAACTCAAAGATTATTGGATTAAATAAAAGAAGTGTCTTTTCAGACATCTAAAAAATATTTTCTTTATGGCTTTTTCAAAATTAAGACAGTGTCAAAGAAATGCAAGCATTTTCTTTAGGAAAAAACAGCCCAGGTAATGATTAACCTGAAGAGACCAGTATAGTATATTTGCCATTTAATTTGGCTGAACACAGACTTAATTTTTAAATCATATGTGCAATCTCAAGGTCAAAGAGCATTAACTCCAAAAGCAACCTCAGAGACCTGGTTCAGTGTTTTAAAGATGAAGCAACTGCTGTCCAGAAAGACTATCTCTTGGGTGGCAGAAGGCTTTTTCTACACAGCTAACCATTTTATTTCAGTGAATGCTAAAATACTGCTCAAAACAGTAATTGTTTGGAATATAAAACTTGTTAACATTACATGCTAAAATTATTTAACTACCTAGTTAGGATGAAGGTCGTTATCTTCCTCAGGGATTAAAATATTCCCTAAATATGTATAATTAACTTCCTGATAACTTTCTAATAGCTGATCTCAAATACTGCCTTCTATTAGCTGTTTACCAGAAGTAATGTTAAAAACAAAACAAACATAAATAGCATCAAATTATTTGCTGTGTAACTCATTTTGAGAAGACATTCATTTGAATACTCATATTAGCCAGAGACTGAGTTCATAAAATTACAATTGCTGCCACACACGTGTGTGTTAGTCGCTCAGTCGTGTCCGACTCTGCAACCCCATGAACTGTAGCCTGCCAGTCTCCTCCGTCCACGGACTTCTCCAGGCAAGAATACAGGAGTGGGTTGCTACTTCCTTCTCCAGGGGATGGATCTTCCCAACCCAGGTCTCCTGCACTGCAGGCATGTTCTGTACTGTCTCAGAGACGAAGAAAACCCACATGAAAGACCTCAATTGTTCATTTAAAAAATGGATCTGAGTTTGAAAAGACTGGAAACCCCAGAGCAAAAAAAGAAAAAAAGAAATGTCACTTCAGATCAACTTTCTCCCTTCAGTTCAGAGCTAGGCCCTTTACCCCATGAAACCCATCTCGTCATCTTTCACGCACTATATCGAGGAATAAAATATAATTTTCCAAATTGTTAAAGGAATTTTATCTGACAATCTATGGTGGATTAAAGGCACCATCCCCCAACCATAAACGGAGTCACATTTTGTGAGGCGGTGACACAGGCAACGAGAGGAAGGAGGGGAAGAGGCTGTCTGCCCAGCAGCCCCCGATTTCACTCAATTCTCATTCGCATGGCTCCCCCACCCGCCCCGCCATTCCCACCAGGTACTTGGAAGCAGCCATAGTTTTGATAAGGCCTATGGCCATGATGGAGACCCTTCCAAATCAAAGTTGCCAGGTGGCACTAGTGGTAAAGAACCTGCCTGCCAGTGCAAGAGATGCAGGTTCGATCCCTGGGTCGGGAAGATAACCTGGAGGAGGAAATGGCAACCTCCTCCAGTATTCTTGCCTGGAGAGTTCTGTGGACAGAGGAGACTGGCCGGCTTCAGTCCATGGGGTCCCGAAGAGTTGGCCACAACTGAGCACTCACGCAGGCAAGAGTCTTTCAAATGAAAACTAAAAAGAGGTAGCCCCTCCTCTACAGCAGGAGGAAACAGAGACTGAAAACTGGCACTGGGAAGTATTCTCCTCCCTGTGAAGAGAGCAAATCTACTATGAGAAAGGGAAGCTCATCCACAAACAAACAAGCTAGAGGCAAGATTATCAGCAAAGATGTCCAGTAGCTTTCAAGTCAGTGTGCTTCTAGCTGTCTCCTAAAGCCCAGCTGGCTCAGTGCTCTTTCTTACAAATGAGTTACCTGATCCATTTTGAGTCTACTCCCTTTTTGGCGTGAGCTAGTCTGAACTGAGGAGAAGGCAATGGCACCCCACTCCAGTGCTCTTGCCTGGAAAATCCCATGGACGGAGGAGCCTGGTAGGCTGCAGTCCATGGGGTCGCTGGACAGGACTGAGTGACTTCCCTTTCACTTTTCACTTTCATGCATTGGAGAAGGAAATGGCAACCCACTCCAGTGTTCTTGCCTGGAGAATCCCAGGGACGGGGGAGCCTGGTGGGCTGCCGTCTATGGGGTCGCACAGAGTCGGATACAAATGAAGCGACTTAGCAGCAGCAGTAGCAGCAGTCTGAACTGAGAAAGGTCTGAGTCATATACCAACTTTGGGAAGCTGACCATGACTCTCAAGACAGAATATCACAGGTAAATATAACTAATGGTAAATTTCAAAATCTCCTGAACCTGTACGAAGCCTAAATGGGGGTAACCAGCCCTCGTCATTTTTCTTGTATGAAATACGCATCTTAAAATGAAGTATTAACCTACTAAAATCTAACATTTATGATTAACACAAGCACATATTCAAACTGGTTTATCAATTACCCATCTGTGTTTTTTTTTTTCCTGTTTCAAACACTGTAAGTATGTTTCTCCAAGAAAAGCAGACAGCACTCACATATGTCCTTGGACTTCCCCAAATGGAGATTCCAAGGTAGTAAACTCTCTTCCAAGCCTCCCCTAAATGCTGACCTTTTAATGAATTATTTCCACTATTCTGTTGTAAGGACAAACCAGTTTAAGTCTCTCAGCTGGTCACAAAAACATTCCTGAGAGAACAATTCACTCAAATATTTACTTTACTACCAGGTCCTGTTTTAGGTCCTGGTGTCACAAGACAGAGCCCATCCCTGTTCTCAGGAGTTTAAATTACAGAGATGCATTTGAAAAGATAAATCAACAATTAAGGCTATCAGAGAGAGAAATGAGTACTATGTGACTGAAAATGGCTAGGGAGTGGGTAGCTACTTCACTGTGACCTTTCTAAGGTCTCTCAGAGGTGAGGGCATTGGAACTGAAATCTGAATGACATAAAAAAAAAAATTGCCATATGACAATCTCAGGGCAAAGCCTGAGGCAGAGAGTAAAGCAATTAAGGTGTTGAGACAGGAACAAGCTTGTTCTGTGGGCGTGGAGCTGGTGTGGCTGGACACAGGGAACAAGGGGAAGGGTGCCATGAAACAGGATACAATCTGTGAGGTGGCCAAAGGGCAAGTCATGTGCTGGTGGAAACTTCACAGGCTAAGGAAAAATATTTCAATTTTATGTTAAGTATGACGGAAAACCCACAGAGAAAAGAGAAGGAAACTGACACTTTTTGAGCATTTATATAGTGTCTACACAATAGTATGTACAAATGTCTCTGCCATGCATTCTATAAAACTATATATGCATTCATGTAAGCTATACCATGTGTAATTACCTTAGTATTTATCAAAAGATATGCTGTTAAGCACAATTTCAAAAAAAAATAAAAGCAGCCACTCTTCCTGTTACTACCAGTTCTCAGTTATCAAGTCACTTCTACATCGATTTGTCAAACCAAATGAACCAACCAACACTATCCACTACCAAAACATACATGAAGAAAATGCAAGAAAAGGCAAATGAGACTAGATAAAAATAAGGCAGGCAGCTATTCACAAGAGTATATGACCCCAAAAAGGGAACAAAGCAAGTAGAGAAGAAATGAGAAAACATACCTAATACAAGAAGCAAAGAGCCTACAGATACGAAAGATTAAGTTATCTACTTAAACAAAAGTACTCACAGGCAGACAAGTAAACAAAGTGTAAAAAAATGCAAAAGATTATTCTAGGATGAATCCTGTGTTCATTCCATTTAATAGTACCCTGCCAGTTTTAACAACATTACAAGTGAAAATGTTCACATTTTAAATGTACTATCCTTAGGAATTTTTTAAATCTGCTGATGAATTTTAAACTTTAATTTATTAAGTACAAGTGTTTCTTAAATCATTGAAACATTGTTGCAAAACTGAAAACCATACCTTCCCTGGTTTCCAGAGAGCAACCATCTCCCTCTGACAAAAGAATCATCTTTTATACCTCAGTAAAGCTGGAGGTGTGCAGGGGGGCAACCTCCACTGTGGAAGGCTTCAAATGATAACAGACACATCTACCAAGATTGCTTATCTCCAAACTCCACTCACTCCAACACCCAGTGTCTCAGATTATCCTGGACATTTTCAACAGTAGCTAAAGGCAGAGGATGTTGCCCCCCTTCACCCTAACAACTGGATATTACCATACCCACTCCTATTTCTTCCATCTCTGATCCTCCTCAATCTTCCATCTCTGTCTCATCACCAAATGAAAATGTAATGCCACTGCCAGCCTACACTCAATAACAGAAACTCAGGAAAAAAGTATAGGGTAACCTCATGTTATAATGTAGATAGCTGTAGATCAGAAGAAGAGGTCAGAATTAAGACCCAATTTGGGCCACAGAGTCACTTGCACTGCAATGCCTGGTTTAAAGAGACAAGGGGCATGGAGTGTGTTAAGCCCTAAGGGAAGGCCATGGTCGAAGGGGAGACATCAGTAGATGTATCGACTGAACACACATACCAGGAGGTCAAGCAAGAAAGGCATTATCAGTATCAGGTAAAAATTCCAATGAGGGGTGGAGGGGAGACCAAGAAAAAGTACACGAGTACCATGAACATGTGGACAAGTCCACAAAACATCCCAAAATCAAGTTTAACTGCTAATGTCAGCTCAAGATCTTTGTTTCTTTTAATCCAGGTTTTGATCATATTCATTGTCTCTATAAGACACCAAAAACAGGATGTTAGATCATCAAGCAGACCCTCACAAGTCTCAGAGTAAGAACACAAATCCAAAAGTCAATGAATTTGTGAAAATGGATAGATCCCTTTTCTACTTCTGCATATCTGAATCACTGTCTCAGAAGTCAGGGTTTATACTGGAAAACCTGTACCTCACTCAGAGAGCTTCATGGATTCAGATCAACATGAATGCAACGTCTACCCTGTGCAAGGAATTGGACAGGTGCCGAGGAAAAGATGAGTGAAATGCAACTGTCTTCAAGGAAGGCCATGCGCATTGAGAGAGTGTTAATCAACAATTAACACTCAGTCAAACAGAGGTGTGTGCCAGAAACAGATGACCAGTGGGCACAGGCCAGGATGTTAACTGAAGGATGTCACAGAAGGAAGCTTAATCTTCAATCAAACCATGTAACTTTAGCTGGCCAATATGTTAAGATATGTTAGTTTTAAATAGTACAAAACAATTACCCATATTTCCTTCCTGATGAGATGTAAGAAATTTGGTATGATGGTTACTCCCTTGTTAATAATTAACGCTCTTATGAGACGCACCCAGGGTTCTTAATCCAGAGCTATTTGCAGATTACCCCTAAAAAAGTCTTTTATATTCACATTTATTAGCAACCAAAATTCCTTACGATTTGCATGTATACGTTACAAAAACTGGGGCATCAGAACTTCAGAATCCTAACAGAGCCTCAGAATACTACCTAAAGACCTGAGCACCAATAACTGTAATTATCTGTGCCCTACTATTCATCTGATTCTTGAGTACTGATTCTAAATCCAGTGACTAATGAAATTATTACTTGTAAAATAAAATCAGCTTACAAGTTTATAAAAGCATGTTTAAAATCAAAGAGTGCAGAAAACGAGTATGTACCACATATTAAAGCAAGCACAATTTCCTGAAAGCTTACTTATTTTTACACCCATACACACCCTGTGTTACCTATAACAGGGTGTGTATGGGTGTAAAATACTCATGTATTTCTTAGTGAAAGTCCAATTCCAAGTTTGCAGACTGTATAACACTAGTATTGGAAATGACTGATCATCCAAGCAGTGTCCACTGAGAGCCAGAGCACTGCTGGATCTCCCAGACTGGAGAAAAAGAAGAATGATTCCACCCCAAAAAAGCAGGAAGATTTTACTGTTTTTAAAAGGTAGTAACTTTGTTTTCTCTTGATGCATCTTATCAAGAAGTGACCAAATTCAATGCAAAACATCACAACATCACTGTAAAACAACCTATGTATTAGAGACACAACAAAGCTCCACAACACACATCCTCATTTTAGAGTGAGCAACAAAAGCTCAGTTGCCAAATCCAGTCATAGCTCTCTGAATTGGAAATGTTAACCATCCCATTCTCTGCAGCTGCCACAGAAAGCCATGACAGTTTACAGGAGAGTGTCACTTTTCTGTCTCTTTCCTCAGCTGTTGCTGTTGCAGCTAACAAAAGCACCAAGCAGTAGCTAGCATTTGAGTACATCCTATATGCTGGCCCCATGACAACTGCCTTCACATTTCAATCCTCACAACTGCTCTACAGAGAAAAATTCCCATTTGTCAGAGTGGAAACCAACTGGAGTGGTTACATAACTTTCCAAAGCCATACAACTGATAAGCTAGGGTGCTGTTTGCTGTGCTGAGTCGCTTCGGTCCTGTCTGACTCTCTGCGACCCTACAGACTATGGCCAGCCAGGGTCGATAAGCTGGAGTGACAGGATTCAAATAAGGGACGCTGAGCTCGAGCCTGAGCTTTTTGCCACAATAACACCCTGCAGAAAGAGTTTACTGCCAAAGATCAGACACAGAGCCTATCTGGGCCTCTCACTGCTGAAGACAGAGGCCCGGCCCTCAGGAAAAGGTTGGCATCAGGTCACAGAGCAGAACGCGACACACATGAACAGATGCTATCTTCTCAGAGGTTGTTCTAGCTTAAGTTGAAAACTATGAGCACAAAACAAGGCAAGACTCTCTACTGGTAAACAACCAATGAACAACTACAACTGACACAATTACAAGTGACACCAATTGCAACCCAAAATAGCATCAAGATCTAACGTATCTATCTCCTTGGAGTCAATAACACATTTATCCAAACTCACAAGTAATGTTAGAATCCATGCAATATCACAATCCACAATTCCACAAATCCCGTTATACCACAGACTATCATAATTACTGAAATTAACTACTAAACTATGAGAACTTCCACTTTCACCCAATTTCCAAAGCCCTGACAAAACAACACTTTTGAAATCAGGCAACACTGCTGTAGCCAACATCTCTTTGCATCGAGTTAATTTCAAATTATCAACCATGGACATGACTTGAAAATCATCAGTTTGCTATCAATAAACAATTCCACTGGTTCTATGACCCAATCATGACACAGAAATAACACGTTTTAATCATATTCAGTGACTAATTCTGCCAACAAATCTGAAAAATAAAAATAAGTTTTTGCAAAAATATATACAGTTCCAGCTCTTTGAGAACTGACTGGGATGCATGGAAGAAATGAACCGTTTTCTGTCTTCTTCTGACAGTTCAAACTGAAAGAACTAGGAAGATTAAGAATTCTTAACTGGATGCCTTGCTCTTTCACAACTGCTACTTGTTTTGAAATGGTAATACTAACATAGCAAAATTCAAGCAGTTCTACAGATGAACATAAACCTTTCCCACATCTGGCCACATGATCTCCCCACTTCAACCCCACTCCCCAAACCCTGTCACTGGTCTCCTGTGTATCCTGCTGGAGTCTCGTGGAACACACAAGCATACACTCACACTCCATCCTGTGTGTCCTTCCCACTCCTCTCCCTCTGTTATGCTAAAATGGCAGAAAACTATACAAGACCTTTTCTGCCTCCATGTTTTTTCATTTAAATGAATCTTTGAGAAGATCTTAAAAGTACTAGAAAGTTATAAACATCAAATCTAAACAAAATCTGTCTAGAAACAGTACACACAAAACATCTCTCACCAGGTGTTAAAACTGGTGACCTCTGCTGGCAGGACATATAGAAGCCCAAGGTCAAAGAAGTAAAAAGGGTCTGTTAGTTTTTGCACAAGAATAGGGAAGTTATTGGTATTTCCCTGATACAGCAACAGGCTTCACTCCAAACCCCAGTTTAAGATCTCCAAATATGTATTTGCTTACTAAGGAAAACAGACAAAGGTGATTTAGGGAAAATCCATCACTTAAGCGGGTGAAAAATTTTCAAGTATACTGCATTATGGAGAAGGCAATGGCACCCCACTCCAGTACTCTTGCCTGGAAAATCCCATAGGCGGAGGAACCTGGTGGGCTGCAGTCCATGGGGTCGCTAAGAGTCAGACACGACTGAGCGACTTCACTTTCACTTTTCACTTTCATGCACTGGAGAAAGAAATGGCAACCCACTCAAGTGTTCTTGCCTGGAGAATCCCAGGGACGGGGGAGCCTGGTGGGCTTCTGTCTATGGGGTCGCACAGAGTCGGACACGATTGAAGCGACTTAGCAGCAGCAGCATACTGCGTTATACATTTTAAAA
Organism: Oryx dammah; assembly: GCF_014754425.2. Taxonomy (NCBI): domain Eukaryota; kingdom Metazoa; phylum Chordata; class Mammalia; order Artiodactyla; family Bovidae; genus Oryx; species Oryx dammah. Next base: position 66,970,550 of record NW_024070186.1, read on the forward strand.
TAAAAGATGATAAAAAACATTGATACAGCTACAAAGAGCATCTAAAAATTCACACACATGATAAATTTTATCCTATAAAATAATAAGCATACAGAAAATGAAAAAAATATTAAGGAAATTCATTCATCATCTACTCCCATTACCTTATTTCACAAACCCAAAGTAGATGACCCAATTGCCTTACACTGCCAGTTAATGACATCTGACAAATCGCAAAATAGAAATGGAACAAAATTAGTACACTCTACCCAATTAGCCTGCTCGAATTAAGGGGAAAGCATAAAACACCTCTCCCTAACCCTTAAGTTGTGCTCCATTAGCAGTTGAAGGTAACCACCGAAATATGCTATTAACAGTTAAACTCTGGCAAGGTGTTTGCTTACACTAATGTCAAGTACTTCCTATTTATTATTCTTTGTAAGATGCAGATTTTTCAGTCCTCCAATATACTAAGAAAATTTAGCTCTCTCTCAAAAAAAAAAAAAAAATTCACAAAAGTAAATGACAAAAATCTCAGGATTTTAATATAGCAATTGATTGTATAAGTATCGGTAGAATGAAAGAGCAAACTTTAGGAAGCATTTCATCTTATCCTCTTATACCTTTCTGGAAGCTAAATGACTTACCCATATGACTATGGTTTTGCCAAAAAAAAAAAAAAAAAAAAAAGGGGCCAAAAATTCAATTAATATTGAATCCACCATTCAGGTACCTAAGCAGTTAAGAACAAAAACACAAACATCCACTACCAACCAAGGCACTGGTCACCTTGTTATGATGCCTCTCACTCGGGGTACAACGCGGAAGGAAGGAGGGGGAGGGAAGGAAGGGAGCGAGGGAGGGAAAAAGAGGAAAGCAATGGTACCAACTTTGATCTCAGACAAAATAGACGCAGATTGATATCTAGTCCTTAACAAATAAAAATTCTTTGTTTTAAATTACTTACAAACAGAAAACCTCACCTTTGTTTAAAAAAAAAAATGTCTGAGAGTCCTGAGTACAATTTCACATAAAAATAACATAAAGACGACACTGGAATGACCATCTCTGACCCCTGACTGCCGTGTTTTCTTCTGTATTTTAAATTCTACCTCCTGAAAGAAATGTTCAATAAAGAGGGAAACAGGTGGCAAACTCCCCAGTTTAAACATTCAATACCTAGTCTTCCTCATTTATTCCTCAAGTTGATCATTTCACATAAATATCTTCCTTAACCCTCTGGAACTCTCCATTTACTTCTGATCTTCCAGCATGATCCTTATGGTCTGACTGTACTATTTCTGAGCTGTGACTCTAAGCTCTCACAAAGCAGGGTAACATTCAACTTATTTTGACACTGAAACCTTCTATCTTAAAGCTCTAAATGTTAAAAATTTCAAAAGGACATAATACCAAGATAGTTGCCTTTAGAATAAATTACCCAGGTGGACTGGTACCTCTTTACCACAAAAAACTACTGAAGAGGGAACTCGCTGGTGGTCCAGTGGTTAAGACTCTGTACTTCCACCGAGGTGGCACAGGTTCAATCGCTAGCTGGGACACTAAGGTCCCACATGTCGCATGGCCAAAAAAAAGGAGGAAAACTATTGAAGAGAGATGGTTACAATGACGTTCCTCTGGGAGACCCATCGACGCTGTATGACAAATAGCTAACACATTCATAGTAACAGCTCAAATGGGATTCCAGTGTGGTCAGAAGGCTGTCACATATAGTGAGAGCTAAAAACATAATCTTATTTAGGCATACTACTGAGAAAACAATAAGCAAAAAAAAACTGACAATTAAAAAAATAAAATCCAAAAATCTTTAAGTTTCATAACAACTAACACAAATATAATCAGATATTTAGTGTGACATGATTCCCAACTAGACTAGGTTTTTCACCAGGACTCTGGCTACTATCCCAGGATTAAGAGAATAAAATTATCCATTTTCATTTCACTCTAAATAATGACTAGGTTCTTTTTCTCCCCTTCCTTGTCAACACCGGCAACATCAAAGTTCAAATTAATGGTTATGTGACTATAGTATAACTAAACTTTGAAGGCTTAATTCAAAAAGAAGCTTGACACAGTACCAAGAGTGAAATAGGACTGTAACTGTTCTTATTTAAACATGGGCCCTCATAGAAACAATCCATTTTATCATGAAGATAGTATAACACAAAAGTCAAGAATTTTGCTATATACTCTAAGGAAAATTGGAGAAGGAAATGGCAACCCATTCCAGTATTCTTGCCTGGAGAAACCCATGGACAGAGGAGTCTGGTGGGCTACAGTCCATGGGGTCATAAAGAGTAGGACATGACTGAGCAGCTAAGGAAAAGGGTCTTTTCCTTCAAGAAATCTAATAGTAGTTCAGGCAATGTGACACATTCTCACAAAACAATAAATAATTACGGAGTCTGCGACATTCATTAAATCCAATCTAATCTCAGAGAAAAAACAGCCTGAGTCAGGATGGCCAGAAAAAGCCTCATGAAAGTGGGACTGAAACTAGGCTATAAAAAGGACAAAGGGAAGAAGAGCACACGCAAAGGCAGAGTAGTATGACAAAACTGCAGTGCTTATTTGATAGGCAAGCAAGAATCCCAGTTGGCAAAGAGTGGGAAATAAAGCTGAACAGGTTAGGATGGAGCCTGAAAGGCCAGACTTGAAGCATATGAACTACATCCAGTTGGCAAAGGGAAGCCATTACAGGTTCTTCAGCAGGGGAACTGACATGATGAACCAATATTTAAATGAACTACACTGTCGGCAGTTAGAGAAGATAGAATGAAAAAGAAAGGCTGCCCAAAGCACCCGGCCAGAAAAATAAAGCAATAACCCAGAAACCTAAACCCATTCATTCATTCCTTCCTTCACCAAGAAAAGAGACTGCTGGTTAAGAACGTGGCCTAGAAAGTCAGACACACTGAGCGCAAGTCCCTCTCAGCACCCCTTCCTTGCTACCTGAGCCTTTGTTTCCAAGCAGTTGGTAATTAAAAGAGCAGTCACTCTGTCCCAAGTACCTGCCAAAGCACCTTTGTGGTCCTGACACATAGAATTCTAGTAGTAGTTAACACTACTGCTGAATTAAGAGTGACAAAAAATGCAAAGGGAAAATAAGGCTCAAGGATACTTCAAAGGAACAGAACCTCCAAGCGGAACTGTCTTGATAGCAGCTGAAAATGTAGAACACTAACACAGATAAAAGGTTGAGACTGAAGAAAACATTTATAACCTACTTAAAGTAATCACTCCAATTTAAAAAGCAGATCCTAGACACTGCGGATCCATCCTCGAAAAATAAAATCTCTCTTTATTTAAAGAGTTAGAAAAGGTTTCAAATGGTTCAAGCAGAATTAAAAAGCCCAAGTCCAAGCAACAGAAGGACAGCAACAAAGACACACAGAAGTCCCACCACTGCCTACACCAACCATGAACTTGGTATCGCTTCCACTTAGCGTTACAACCCAGCCTAACGCTTCAAGTAAGCCTTACTTAAGTCACAACTTCAAGAGTAAATAAATTACACTAAGCATATGTCAACTGTTTTGCCCAAGACTTCAGGAAATAAAACTGCTAAATACTTTCTATGACATTATGCCCCTACTTAAATAACAAGTAAAATGTAATGCAAAGAAGCAAACTTCAAATCCAAAGCCATCATTATCCTAAACACCTTACATTTCCATAATGCTTATTTGTCAGCTACTGCTCTCAGCAACTTACACATACTTTTTTTTTTAATCAAAGTGTCCTGATGGCTCGGAGGTAAGGAATCTGCCTCCCACTGCAGGAGAAACAGTGAAGATCCCCTGGAGGAGGAAATGGCAACTCGTTTCCTTCCATGTATTCTTGCCTGGGGAACCCCACAGACAGAGAAGCCTGGCGGGTTACAGTCCATGGGTTGCAAGAGTCAGACACGACTTAGCAACTAAATTCAGCAACAGCTGATTTACATTGTTGTGCTAATTTCTACTGTACAGCAAGTGTCTCAATTATACACACATACACATTTTTATACATACATTCTTTTCCACTATGATTTATCCCATGAGACTGGCTATAGTTCCCTGTGCTATACAGTAGTTCGTTGTGTATCCATTCCAAATGTAGTCGTTTGCATCTACCAACCCCAAACTCCCAGCCCATCCGTTTCCTTCCCCCTCCCTCTTGGCAGCTGCTAGTCTGTTCTCCGTGTCTTTAACTCCGTTTCTGTTTTGTAGATAATTCATTTGTACCATATTTTAGATTTCACTCATATCATACAGTATTTTTCTTTCTCTTTGGCTCACCCCACTTAGAATGATAATCTCTAGTTGTATCACATATATAATTCTCTTAATCTGCCTCAACTCTGTGAAGTTGACTGTCCCACTACACAGAGGAGCAAACTAAGACACAGTGGAATTGCTCCCACAAGGTGATAAAATTAGTAAGGGATGAAGCCTGAGTCTGAAGCTGGGGAGTTCACCTTGAGAACGCCTGACAGAATCTGTAAGCTGCACAAAATGACTTTTATGATTTTTCTTACGAGTTTTCAGAAATATATGCTCTGAGGATCTGCTTTTCCTTCTTAAGTATGGAATCACATTTCCTTATTTCTGCTGGCAGTATGTAGAGAGGCTACATCACTGCAGTGAATCTTAAAGTCAGAAACACAGCAGTGGACAAGAAGATTGCATCTTACTACTGATAAACAATTCTAGAGTTAAGCCAATGATACGTGAGCCTTATGAATTTCACTTATCCTACACAATGACTTAACCCAGTTGGTAGCAACCCCAACTACAGAATTATAAACTTCATTAAAAACAGCAGTTTTTCAAAGGATATCTGCAGATAAGACTGACAAAACTTAGGCCCAGCTAAAGTCATCTAGAAAGAAAATGGACTAGGGCTCAGACAGAGGTCTGAATACTAGTGCATCATTTGATCCTTCTGTGGCCTTGAACAAGTGAATTAACTTATCTTCACCTCACTGTTTTACCATCCACAAATACCACCCAGCTCAGGATTAGACTGGGGTATGAATGACATAGCAAAGCACCTCACACCTTTTCTAGAGTACAGCCTAAGCAGAGTTCCTTTCCTTGGACTCTTGATAATAGGGCTGTTAATTGTACTCTTAGGGAGTCCAAACCCAGAGGTAGTGAACAGTAAACCTCTCCAGCATAGCCTCTCTCACATAGGTTTTTTAATTCAAGTTATCTCTTGGCAATAGAACAGGATATACCAACATGTGGTCTCCAAACCAGACCACACTCTTACCAGTTGTTTGCTACACAGCCCTGGGGTCCTAGCCTTTCTGTACTATGGGGGTGTATAAATAACTCGATGTTGGCTGCCTTTTTTTTTTTTTTTTTTGCATGTTAGCGACTTACACTATAAATGTCATTTGAAATGAGTCAAATTCCATGTACTAGAAAAACATAAAGTCCCAGACAGTGCCAATATTTCTGCCATCTCTCTCCCCTGACTTACAGCTATTCACATTCTTCTCAATTCTTTTTCTACAAATAACACAGAAAATGAATAAATCCAACAAATTATGTCTTCCTCAAAATGTGTCAAGTCAGAAATTCTTTGTAGTAATAACTGCTGTAGTAAATTGGAGGTGAATCCTTTATCAGCTACTCATTTGACAAGATTGTACTTATATTTCATTGCTATATATGAACAGATATATTTGTTCAACAGGTTGTCATTCAAAAGGTCCATTAGTCTCATCTCTTATCGGTAACCCCTATGTTTATAGTAATTCTGCCCTTTCTGCATATTAGCCTGAAAGGCTCCCAGTACACAGGAAGCAGTTACTTCTTATTCTTACTCTCCTCCTGGGCATGTTCTCATGGTAATCATGATAAATCTTATGTTGAGAACAGACCTAACAAAGATCTCTGAACATGCGTAAAAAAAGTTATTAAAGTATTCAACACTTCTTTGAAACAACCAATGAAAAAACTATAACCTTCACAAGGGGTCATTCCATTTACCACGGGTGTTCCCCATAATAACAACCAAAGCTGGTACACGTTGGAATTAAAAAAACGTCTTATAAAACTAATGGTGAACCTTGCAACAATTTTTATGCCATTAACAAATAATTAAGTTCCTTAACAGTAAGAAAAACTTTTTCCTTGTACATATTGTTTTCATACCCCATGTGGTTTAGTGCCTTGCCCTCTAGGTCTGATTCTAACAACTCAAATGGCAAAAAAAAAAAAAAAAAAAATAGTCGTTTATGGATTTAATGGTTGTGATTACATATGTTACATGGTGCAAGACAGCAGAACTGGGGTGAAAAAAAATATATTCCAAAGCAGCAGGAAAACCTCGATTTAAGAGCAAAAAGTATAAACACAAATCACAAGCCTAACCACTCTCAGGCATATTTTCTGCTGCCCCTCCTCCACAGGTAAACGCTAACTATTTCTAGAACGGCGCTCAATGATAATTTCCGAAGCTTGCTTGCCATGAACTCCCATGATACAACCCAACATACACTGTTTTCATGGAGACAAAGCTGCCCTATTTCGCCAGACTATAAACTTATTAAAAGAGAACACACAGTCCCAGGAAGTCAAGATTACTAAAATACACCAATGCAGCATGAGTCTGATTTAACAAAAATGAAAATAAACCACATTGGGAAAACCAAAAAGTCACTCACTGTATCTTCAGCGAGTAATCAGGATACTTATCACTTTTTTTTTTTAAGTAAATGAAAACACTACCAGGGCCTCATATTATCCGACCAGATAAAGGAGTCTTTAGGAAAACAGGGGGGAGGAAAATGATTACCTAATTATATGGGGGAGGGGGAATTAAACCATTCAGACTAAAAATAACCTACATTTCACCCACCATATTTTATGAGCAAAGCTTGTTTAGATCAACAGAAGGGTCTTCCCTGGAAAACCAGAAAGCCAACAGTCAACTTCCCTCAGTCAACTATAAATCATATAGGCACTAAAACTCTTCACCTTGGTGGCCGCACAGTCCACCGTTTTAAGCAAACTCCAGACACAGAAAAATCTAGTTTTTAACTTGGTTCCAACACTTTAGTCATTCGTAATCACCACATTATTTTCGAGAATATCATTAGATAAGCTAAGAACGGGAGCGTTTTTTAAAAGCCATTACAACTCAAATTTTACATGAAACACACCATTTTCACAACCCAAATTTATTCTCGGTTGCCCCTGCAAAGTGATGCCTATTTCAGCAAATTAGGAACTTCCAAAAATACTGAACACGCTCACACACGCATGGCTTCCCTCGAGCTGCCATTTCAGATTAATATTTCACTGAAATAAAAGTCTGCTGCTGTTCAAAAAATGACATCGGTTGCAAAGAGGAAGTTACCGAGAAACCACCCTCACAACGTGGCCTTTACACTGTCAGAAAATAATGTGACTCTGAGCCACCCAAAACTTACCAGGAAGCTAGCAATAACTTTGCCAATTCTACACTTCTGAACCCAACTTCAAAAAGGCTCTATCAAATGCCTCCTCAAGACGCTAAAAAGCTCTAAGTTACAAATAAACACGTCCCGGAGTGCGGCCCTGCGGCCGCGCGCCCCTCCCCCCCCCCCCGCACCCCCGCCCGGGACGCGCGCCCCAACAGCCGCCCCCCGCACGCCGGCCGGGGTCGCCGCGCCGGGGCCTGGGCCGCGCCGGGGGAGGGGCGCGGACTTCCATCGCTGCCCGAGGTTTCGCCAAAAAACGTGCACCGAAGCCCTCTCCCCTGCTAAAAATAGGCTATAAAGGAGTCGGCCTCATGATGGCTCCTTGATTCAATTTGCTGCAAATTCTTTCCTGAAAGCCTCCCCCACAGACACATACACACACACCACACACAAAAAGGGGGTGTAAATGCACGAAGGGTGGAAGAGGGGGAGCAGGCCGACGTGCACATTTTCGGGGACAACAACATAATAAGGGTGAGGATCCCCCGGGACCAGGAAAGGGTAGGGGGTGGGCAGGCACGTGAGCATTTCAAAGAAGCCTGGGAGAGCAAAAAGGGGGGATGGGGCACCCTAAATGCCGTCCCTCCCTCCCCTCCCCCATCAAACCCCTAGCTCCCCGAAGGGCCAAGTTGAAAAATGCATGTTCCACTTGCGCCCATCCCCCCCCCCACCACCACCGCGGCCTGGCGCCCCCCAGACCACCGCGGCCCGCGCCCCCCGCCCCGGCCCGCGGCCGCCCCCACCCCGGGGTCCGGCCCCCGGCGCTTACCTGGAAACGGTGGCCTCCGACGCCGCTCCCCCCCTCCCGGGAATGGAGGCACAAGGAAATTCCCCTCCTCGCCGCCGCCGCCACCTCCAACCACCCCCAAAATAACCCCTCCGGGGGGTGAGAGGCAATTATAACCCCGGCGAGCGGAGGGCGCGGGGGATGGGCGCCGGGCGGGCGGGGGCGGGGAGCGCGGCGCGGGTCCCCAGGTGGCGAGCGGAGGTGCTCCCGCCGCGGGGGGAGGGGCGGGGGCGCACGCGGCCGGCGGCGGGGGGAGGCGGCGCGCGGGGGAAGGGCGCGAGCGGGGAGAGGAATTGAGGCAGAAGGTAAAAGCTGTTACTAAGGGAAAGAGCCAAACGGTTCGGAGCAGCCAACGGCTCAGACACTCAACACTGGGGAGAGAGGAATTGGGACCAGCCAGGCACAAATGAGCTCGCGAGGCCCGCGGCGGCGGCGGCGGCGGCGGCGGCGGCGGCCGCGCAGCAAAACAAACCCGAGCGGCCTG
>NW_024070186.1:67712743-67722793 GCF_014754425.2 Oryx dammah
ATAACTTTTCTTCCAAGGAGTAAGCGTCTTTTAATTTCATGGCTGCAATCACCATCTGCAGTGATTTTGGAGCCCAAAAAAATAAAGTTTGACACTGTTTCCACTGTTTCCCCAGATATTTCCCATAAAGAGATGGGACCGGATGACATGATCTTCGTTTTCTGAATGTTGAGCTTTAAGCCAACTTATTCACTCTCCTCTTTCACTTTCATCAAGAGGCTTTTTAGCTCCTCTTCACTTTCTGCCATAAGGGTGGTGTCATCTGCATATCTGAGGTTATTGATATTTCTCCCAGAAATCTTGATTCCAGCTTGTGTTTCTTCCAGTCCAGCGTTTCTCATGATGTACTCTGCAAAGAAGTTAAATGAGCAGGGTGACAATATACAGCCTTGATGCACTCCTTTTCCTATTTGAAACCAGTCTGTTGTTCCATGTTCAGTTCTAACTGTTGCTTCCTGACCTGCATACAGATTTCTCAAGAGGCAGGTTAGGTGGTCTGGTATTCCCATCTCTCTCAGAATTTTCCACAGTTTATTGTGATCCACACAGTCAAAGGCTTTGGCATAGTCAAGAAAGCAGAAATAGATTTTTTTTCTGGAACTCTCTTGCTTTTTCCATGATCCAGCTGATGCTGGCAATTTGATCTCTGGTTCCTCTGCCTTTTCTAAAACCAGCTTGAACATCAGGAAGTTCACGGTTCATGTATTGCTGAAGCCTGGCTTGGAGAATTTTGAGCATTACTTTACTAGCGTGTGAGATGAGTGCAATTGTGTAGTAGTTTGAGCATTCTTTGGCATTGCCTTCCATTGGGATTGGAATGAAAACTGACCTTTTCCAGTCCTGTGGCCACTGCTGAGTTTTCCAAATTTGCTGGCATATTGAGTGCAGCACTTTCACAGCATCATCTTTCAGGATTTGAAATAGCTCTACTGGAATTCCATCACCTCCACTAGCGTTGTTCATAGTGATGCTTTCTAAGGCCCACTTGACTTCACATTCCAGGATGTCTGGCTCTAGTTGAGTGATCACACCATCGTGATTATCTGGGTTGTGAAGATCTTTTTGTACAGTTCTTCTGTGTATTCTTGCCACCTCTTCTTAATATCTTCTGCTTCTGTTAGGTCCATACCATTTCTGTCCTTTATAGAGCCCATCTTTGCATGAAATGTTCCCTTGGTATCTCTAATTTTCTTGAAGAGATCTCTAGTCTTTCCCATTCTGTTCTTTTCCTCTATTTCTTTGCATTGATACCTGAAGAAGGCTTTCTTATCTCTTCTTGCTATTCTTTGGAACTTTGCATTCAGATGCTTATATCTTTCCTTTTCTCCTTTGTTTTTCACCTCTCTTCTTTTCACAACTATTTGTAAGGCCTCCCCAGACAGCCATTTTGCTTTTTTGCATTTCTTTTCAATGGGGGCTTTGTATAGTGGTTCCCAATTTTGGCACGTAAGAATTCATTGGAACACTATTTAAAAATACAGATTCTTAAACTCTATTCAAGACCTACTCAAGGAGAATCTTGGAGAGGGATTTTAATGCTTCTCAGATCTTGATCGTCAGGTAAACTAGAAATCACTGATTTCTATAGAAGCTCTACTTCTAAGTGAATTCCAGGGAGTCATTCTACTTACAGATATGACATTGGCTGGGCAAAATTCAACTTCACTGATAGGCCCAGAGAGAGTTACCCTCTCAGTGTATCCCCATAATCCAGCCCCGGGTTGTCCTGCTACTTTATTCTTCTTTGTTTCCACTTGACAATTTTTTCAGAAAATTTCCCTATATCAGGGACAACTCTAGCAAAGTTGGAAGAAAGAGACTGGCTCCTGTCCACACCCAAAGTCTGAATTGACCTGAGAGGGGAGAGTCATACCATGTTCAACTTTGCTGAAAAGTATCCATGAGTGGAAGTGAGAGGAGTACCAAGTGACAGGGGCTGCCTGTCTCCTAGCCTCTGGGGCATTTTCCTATCTTCATCCAGGACCACTTACACTCCTGCCTATAGCTTCAGCTCCATCTCATTTCTTAAGACCAATCTCATCTTGGACATGAACAAGTATGGGGATTTAGCCCAACCTTTCAGAGATCACTGTCAGCCTGGCCCTGATGTTGTGGTCTGACTCTGATAGCCAAGTTTCAGCCTCATTCTGTACATCAGAGTCTCTATCTTGGCATCCTGCTTGATACTTCAGTCTTTCCAGGTCACATTTTTCCAAAAGTGTGGCATGAGAAACGCTTCACCAAAGTCTTCCAAAGTACTTATCAAAAATCACATAGATTATGATTTGGCCTGTGACCAAATCAATTTAGTTAGAATCTATAGAGCTGGAGTCTTATAAGTACATTAAAAAAAATTGAAGTATAGTTGATTTATAATGTTATGTCTCTGATGTTCAGCAAAGTGATTCAGGTTTTTTTTGTATTTTTTTATTATGCTTTACTACAGGATATTGAATATAGTTCCCTGTGCTATACAGTAAGACCTTGTTTGTCTATTTTATGTATAGTAGTTTCTATCTGCTAATCCCAAATTGCTAATTTATCCCTTCCCAACCCCTTTGGAAACCATAAGATTTCTATGTTTGTGACTCTGTTTCCATTTTTTAAAATAAGTTCACTTGTTTCATATTTTAGATTCCACTATAAGTGATATGATATGGTATTTATCTTTTTCTTTCCAACTTATTTCACTTAGTATGATAACCTCTAGGTCTATCCATGTTGCTGCAAATGGTATTATCTCATTCTTTCCTTTTTTATGGCTGAGTAGTATGCCATGGTATATGTGTATACACACACAGACAGTGTTACTGAATTGTGGGAGCTGTTTGTATATTTTGGAAATTAAGTTCTTGTCAGTCACATTACTTGCAAATATTTTCTCCCAGTCCACAAATTGTCTTTTTGTTTTGTTTATGGTTTCTTTGCTGTGCAAGAGCTTCTAAGTTTGATTAGAACTCATTTGTTTATTTTTACTTTCATTTCTATTCCCTTGGAAAAGTGACCTAAGAAAACATTGCTATGCCAAAGAATGTTCAAACTGCTGCACAACTGCACTCATCTCACAGGCTAGCAAAATAATGCTCAAAATTGGAGAAGCAAGCCAGGTTTCAACAGTACATGAACCATGAACTTCCAGATGTTCAAGCTGGATTTAGAAAAGGCAGAGGAAACAGAGATGAAATTGCAAACATCTGCTGGATCATCAAAAAAGCAAGAGAGTTCCAGAAAAATGTATACTGCTGCTTTATTGACCATGCCAAAGCCTTTGACTGTGTGGATCACAACAGACTGGAAAATTTTTAAAGAGATGGGAATACCAGATCACCTGACCTGCCTATTAAGAAATCTGTATGTGGGCCAAGAAACAACAGTTAGAACTGGACATGGAACAGCTGACTGGTTCCAAATTGGGAAAGGAGTACATCAAGGCTGTATATTGTCACCCTGCTTATTTAATTTATATGCAGAGTACTTCATGGGAAATGTCAGGCTGGATGAAGCACAAGCTGGAATCAAGATTGCCGGGAGAAATGTCAATAACCTCAGATATGCAGATGACACCACCCTTATGGCAGAAAGCAAAGAACTAAAGAACCTCTTGATGAAAGTGAAAGAGGAGAGTGAAAAGGTTGGCTTAAAGCTCAACATTAAGAAAACTTAGATCATGACATTCGGTCCCACATTTCATGGCAAATAGATGGGGAAACAACGGAAACAGTGACAGATTTTTTGGAGGGGGCTGAAAAATCACTGCAGATGGTGACTGAAGCCATGAAATTAAAAGACGCTTGCTCCTTGGAAGAAAAGTTATGACCAACCTAGACGGCATATTAAAAAACAGAGACGTTATTTTATCAACAAAGGTCGTCTAGTCAAAGCTATGGGTTTTCCAGTGGTCACTTACAGATGTGAGAGTTGGACTATAAAGAAAGCTGAGTACCAAAGAATTGATGCTTTTGAACTGTGATGTTGGAGAAGACTCTTGAGAGTCCCCTGGACTGCAAGGAGATCAAACCAGTGAATCCTGAAAGGGAATCAGTCCTGAATATTCATTAGAAAGACTGATGCTGAAGCTGAAACTCTGATACTTTGGCCACCTAATGTGAAAAACCGACTGATTGGAAAAGACCCTGATGCTGGGAAAGATTGAAGGAGAAGGGGAGGGCAGAGGATGAGATGGTTGGATGGCATCACTGACTTCATGGACATGAGTTTGAGTAGGCTCTGGCGGTTGGTGATGGACAGGAAAGTCTGGTGTTTTGCAGTCCATGGCGTCATGAAGAGTCAGATACGACTGAATGACAGAACTGATTGATGTCAGTGAATGTTTTGCCTCTGTTCTCTTCTAGGGGTTTTATCTTGTCATGTCTTATATTTAAGTCTTTACACTATTTTGAATTTATTTTTATGTATCATGTGAAAGAGTGTTCTAATTTCATTGATTTACATGTGATTTACACAACAGAGCAACTAACACACTTATGGTTCCATATAAATTTTAGGATTATTTGTTCATGTTCTGTGAAAACTGTCATGGGTAATTTGATCAGAGACCACATTAAATCTGTAGATTGCTTTGGGTACTATGGCCATTTTAACAATATTAATTCTTCCTATCCAAAGAACATGGAATATCTTTTCATTTCTTTAAATTATCTTCAATTTCCTTTATCCATGTTTTATAGTTCTCATCATAGAAATTGTTTACCACCTTGGTCATTTTTTTTTATGTGGCTTTAAATGGGCTTTTTTTTTTCCTTCCCTTTCTGACATTTAATTGTAAAATGTGTAAAGTAATGAACATATTTCTGTATGTTCATCTTGTATCCTGCTGCCTTACTGAATTAATTTATCAGTTCTAGTAGTTTTTGTGTGGAGTCTTTATGGCTTTCAAAATACAGTATCATGTCATCTGTAAAACGATGATTTTGCTTCCTCCCTTTTAATTTGGGTACCTTTGATTTCTTTTTCTTGTCTGATTGCTGTGGCTAAGACTGCCAATACTATCTTGAATGCAGAAGTGGTGAGAGTAGGCATCCTTGTTGTCTTCCAGGTTTTAGTGGGAAGGCTTTCAGCTTTTCACCATTGATTATTATATTGACTGTGGTTTTGTTATAAATAGCTTTTATTATGTTTAGATATGTTCCCACCATAGGGTTCCCTTGTGGCTCAGATGGGAAAGAATCTACCTGCAAAGAAGGAGACCTGGGTTCAATCCCTAGGTTGGGAAGATCCCCTGGAGAAGGGAATGGCTACCCCATCCAGTATTCTTGCCTGGAGAATTCCATAGACAGAGGACCCTGGCAGGTTCATGGATATGCAAAGTTAGACACAACTGAGTGACTAACACTTTCACTTTTACGTGTTCTCTCTATACCCACTTTGGTAAGAATTTTTATCATGAATGGATGTTCAATTTGATCAAATGCTTTTCTGCATCTATTGAGATGATCATATGATTTTTCTCTTTTCTTTTCTTAATGTGGTGTATCCCATTGATCAATATGCAACGTTGACCACATTTGTGACCCTGGGGTGAATTCATTTCAATCATGGTATATGATCTTTTTTTGTGTCGTTGGGCTCAGTTTCCTAATATTTTGTTAAAAATTTTTGTATCTATAGTCATCAAAGATATTAGCTTGTTACTTTCTTTTCTAATAGTGGTTTTGTCTAGTTTGGTATCAGGGTGATGGCAGCTTCATAGAATGACTTGAGAGTGTTTCCTCCTTTTCAGGTTTTTGGAGGAGTTTGAGAAGGATTGATACAATTCCTTTTTTGTATATTTGGTAGAGTAACCTAGTGAAGCTGTCTGGTCCTAGACTTTAGTTTTCAGGTAGTTTTTATTATTATTGTTACAAATTATATTTCCAATAAGTGCATTTTAAAATAAGAGGTCAGTCAAGAGTTTCACAGATTCTTTAATGTATAAACCCTGAAATTCCATACACCTCTCTGTAGCTTATATTTCTGGAGATTTTCCATTGTCATTATTTATCATTCTGAATTTTGGGTGAAAGTGTAGAACAGCACGATATTTGTACATTTTCCTTTTAGCCAACATTCATAAGATATAACCTCCAAATGTGGCTGGTGGTACATTGTGCGTGTACAAGTTTTGGTTACAGAATATTCTAATACCCTAATCAAAATTATGTTTTATATTGCATTCTGGGAAAAATAAATGGTGTTACTAATGTCCTCATCCAGAAACATTACAAAATGCAACTCATTCTATGAATGGCAATTAATTTTTATTATTACTATTGTAATTATTTATTATCCCCTTTAAGAGCAATTAATATGATATATTACTACTAATAATTTAAATGGCTATAATAATCATAAGACCATCTGGAATTTTCAAGGCACTTTTCTTTAAAGGGCCCAAATAGGATGAAAAATAATGAATTAGGTTCTGAAAAACATTTCCTCCATGTTCTTCCAGTTGTTATTTATAGAAACATATATTTATCTACATGCTACCTATGTGGCAAAGAAATTGTTCTCTCAAAGCTGAATAAAAATTGGAAAGTTAGGATAAGGGTTTTATTTTAAATCAGATCAAATAGTTGTAAAATACCTTCATGGGTAGAACTAAGAACAAATAAAATTATGTTATTGTAGAGTAATCAGATCTGGCTTCAGCAATTCCCACTTACAGTGATATTAAAGTTATATAGCAAAGCTAAAATTTCTGCAAAATATCCTCTGCACCAGAGCTGACATGAATTAGAACTGGTAAATCACAATGGTCATTCAACTTAGGCACAAATTATAAGTGATTTATTTAGAAGTCTTAAATCTGGGAAGAAGTTTTATACCTTGACTATATTTAAAGGATGTTTCTGATTTTATGAATGCTAATTACAAAAAAATTATAATATAACTCATCTGCATTGTCACTGAACTGCCTAGAGACTCTCTCACAAGTTTTCTCACCTGAGTAAGTATGCTAGGATAGCATATGACAATGCCAAGAGTGAATAAGGCTAACTTTTTCAAATAATGGCATTATTAAATT
Source organism: Oryx dammah (assembly GCF_014754425.2). NCBI lineage: Eukaryota > Metazoa > Chordata > Mammalia > Artiodactyla > Bovidae > Oryx > Oryx dammah. Next base: position 67,719,771 of record NW_024070186.1, read on the forward strand.
ATAAAGAGAGATGATGAGATTCTTCCAAATCTAATTGATGAATGTAATAAAAATAATATTTTAAATATGCCTCAAGCAAGTATATTTGTGGCTGAGTTGCATTCTATTTATAAACATAACAGTATTATATAGATATATGAACTATATGTGGTTATAATAGTTATTTGAGGATATAATTGTAGGTATGCATATTATTTTTGTGGGAGTAGAAATGGTTCTCCAGTAGAACTGGGAAAATATCTAATTTTTGTAATCCTTATATGCACCATTTTTCTATCCTTGAGAGATTTTTTTTAATACCTAGAATTTTTTACAATAGAATTTTCTTTAGCCATAATGGTCAGAGAGATCTCCACTTGCAATTACCATATTACTTATGAGTATGTATATTATGATATTAAATACTTTAATTAAAGAGGACAGGTCAGAAGGGTAGAGTTCCATAAAACCAGATGTATGTTTAAAGGTCAGTGGGTATGCTATGCAAATACATCAAGGCTGAAAGGACATGACCATTGTCCCTGAATGTCCAACTAGCCATCCCTTGTGATGGCACTGGTGGGAACCTCTCCAGTTGATTATCTATTCATTCCTCAATTATTATCGACATCACCATGTACAAGGTGCTGGATACAAGGGTTAGAAAGAACAAACAAGGACTTTTTCTTTAAAGGAGCACATAGACTAGAAGGAGAGATATACATGGCAATAACTTTGGTGCCAGATGGAATGTGTAACAGATACAGCATCCTTATTGAGCAGAGCCTTCAGAGCCAGCCTGGCTGTATTTTAAATCTCACTCTGTCATTGGTTAACTGTGGTTTCCTTTAAAGGAAAGTCATTTAATCTCTTTCTTCAGTTTCATCATCTGTAAAATGGGACACAACTGGAGCAACTTAGCATATCCTGATAGTTTATAGTGAAAATTAAATGAATTAATATACAGGACATATGTTAATATGGTTGGACCTTATTAATTTTGGTGAGCCATACAAAACTGGTGTTTTTGTAATCAAAGACTGTTGAGTAAGCAATACACCAGAAGCACTGACCATGAAACATTCATAAATTGAACTTCATCAAATGTCAGATCTCTGTGCTGTGCTGTGCTGTGCTCAGTCATATCCGACTCTTTGCCACCCCATGGACTGTAGCCTACCAGACTCCTCTATCCATGGAATTTTTCAGGCAAGAATGCTGGAGTGGGGTGCCGTTTCCTTCTGCAGGGGATCTTCCCCACCCAGGGATTATACCCACAGCTCTTGCATCTCCTGCATTGGCAGGCAGATTCTTTACCACTGCACCACTTGGGGAGCACTCTACTCATCAAAAAAATGCCATTATGAGTGTGAAACAGGTGGAGAAAAAGTATTAAATGTAGTGAAACACCACGATAACCTTGAAAGAGAATCAAAAGTTCCATATGGTCAGCAGTCCAGGGGCAAGCATGGCAATATCCCATGTCATGTGGGTTTCCTCATCACAGGGCAAACAGATCAATTTTGAAATGTGTCCAAAGTCAAGCAAAGAATGGCAGCTTCTCTACCAGAAACAGAGTGTCCTTTAGTTTGTGCTAGGTCTATGGTGATAGATGTCTTTCCAGGCCAGTCTGATGATGGTCAGGTTGTAGCATTTTGGTGTGTCTGCCAATCAGTCTCATCAGAGAGCACGTGTTTACTGTGAGCATCTACCTGAATGACCTACACACTTGATCAGCAGCTGTAATTTGTTTCCACAGTGCCTGGAGACAAAGAGGAGTGTTTTTACCCTGCTAGTCTTAGTTTTCCCAGGGGCAGATGAAATATTAGGTTACTGGTAACAAAACAGGAGTCAGTAAAAATATAACAAGGTTCCTCCAGGAGATGATTGTCTAGAGTTCTGAGAAGGACCTGGAGTTTCACAGCGGGTGCTATGGTGGAATTGGCAGAGTAGACCAGTGGGTACCATCATGTTTGACCTTAGCTGAACTATTAGTGGAGTAGGTCCACTTTTTTAAGAAAAAAATTTCCCTCAAAGAGAGAGCTGCCACTTTTTCATATAAAGCCAAGATATCACTGGTACCATTTCCATTTGGCCAGGATGCTTGTTGGACCCTGCCCAACCTGTTTGCTATGGAATCCGAGTTCAACCACCCCAAAATGAGAGTATCAGGCTGGATGGGTGTGATTTCCGTTTGTCAGATATTCAAATGTCAGTGCTCTAGGAAAGCCCAGAAAGAAACTGATAATTAGCTTCTAAAGCAGTAGATTTGGCTCACTTATGGAAGGGGCCCCCAGGGGATCATCCACATGGAGACTGCCTCCTTTTGTCTGTGACTCCAGTTGGTGAAATCATCAGTCACAGATTTTTTTTTCTTTCCAAGAGGTCATAGGACTATGGGGCTTCAAAGGTGGAAAGTGTACCACAGCTTGCTGGACAGCTTCCCACACAGCCTCTTGCCTGGGGCCCCTTTCAAAGAATGTCACTTGCAAGTTGGATGACATAAAAGACCAAGTCGAATCCCTGGATGAGGCATGTGCTGTCTCAGTAGCAAAGAGTACAGCAAAGTGCTAAACTTCTCTTTGGCAGGTGGCAGTTTGAAGACAATTTTTCCCTGACCCCCAGAGGGATTTGAGCATTGTAAATCTGCTCACGGGCTGTATATTGTCACCCTGCTTATTTAACTTATATGCAGAGTACATCATGAGAAATGCTTGACTGGAAGAAACACAAGCTGGAATCAAGATTTCTGGGAGAAATATCAATAACCTCAGATATGCAGATGACACCACGCTTATGGCAGAAAGTGAAGAGGAACTAAAAAGCCTCTTGATGAAAGTGAAAGAGGAGAGTGAAAAAGTTGGCTTAAAGCTCAACATTCAGAAAACGAAGATCATGGCATCTGGTCCCATCACTTCATGGGAAGTAGATGGGGAAACAGTGGAAACAGTGTCAGACTTTATTTTTTTGGGCTCCCAAATCACTGCAGATGGTGACTGCAGCCATGAAATTAAAAGACGCTTACTCCTTGGAAGAAAAGTTAT
>NW_024070186.1:67723193-67857793 GCF_014754425.2 Oryx dammah
CTGCAAGGAGATCCAACCAGTCCATTCTGAAGGAGATCAGCCCTGGGATTTCTTTGGAAGGAATGATGCTAAAGCTGAAGCTCCAGTACTTTGGCCACCTCATGCGAAGAGTTGACTCATTGGAAAAGACTCTGATGCTGGGAGGGATTGGGGGCAGGAGGAGAGATGACAGAGGATGAGATGGCTGGATGGCATCACTGACTCGATGGACGTTGAGTCTGAGTGAACTCCGGGAGTTGATGATGGACAGGGAGGCCTGGCATGCTGCGATTCATGGGGTCACAAAGAGTTGGACACGACTGAGTGACTGAACTGAACTTAATCTCAAGAAACTTTATTTGGTAATATGCTCCTGAGTATTGTTTTGTTAATAATATCACTCTCCCCCTACCTGCTGGGGGCAGTCAGAGCTGTTGTGACTGATGCTTTTGATTCTCTAGAGCCAGTGGGGCATATTCTGAATGAAACCTTTGGGAAGGGTCACTTGTACTAAATCCCAGTACAAGGGCAAAAAACGGGAGAGTTTGGGTATCACTGGAGGAGTACCTTGTCACTAAAGGTGGATTATAGGATGCAACGTATATGTCATTCACCTACTGCTCTACTGGCCAGTCTTCCAGAAATGGAAGATTCCACCTGGCACTTATGGGATAGGAAAGGATCCAAGATATTGTTTTTCTACATCCATATGTAGAAGTAAAAACATCTATATATTAAAATATTTTATGGCCCCACTCACAAGACTACTTTATCTTCCCTTTCCCACTCTAAACTCTGCCCAATCTGGGTGTTTTTAGCTTTGAAGGGTCTCTAATAGGACAGTAACTTGGTTGCCTACCTCCAATAGAATTAAAATAGTTTAAATCTCTTCTGTCTCCAATTTTTGAGTCTTTTTTTTTTTTTTATCAAGTAGGTTATCTTTGGGCCTCCTTGGTGACTCAGCGGTAAAGAATCTGCCTGCCAATGCAGGAGACTCAGGTTTGATCCCTGGGTCAGGAAGATCCCTGGAGAAGGAAGTATCAGCCCACTCCAGTATTCTTGCCTGGGAAATCCCATGGACAGAGGAGCCTGATGGGCTCCAGTCCACGGGGTTGCAAAGAGTCAGACACTAAACAACAAGGTCGTCTTCTTCTTCAACATTGTAAACCATCTAGGATATAAAGCGCCTAAATAATTGTCAATGCCTTGTTATGGTTTCACGTTTTATGCCCGTCAAATTCCTATGTTGAAGTCCTAAACCGTAAGACCTCAGAATGTGACCTTATTTGTTGGTAGGGCCTTTACAAGTACTTTCAAAGTTAAAGTGAGGTTATTTAGATAGGGTTTAATCCAATATAACTGATGCCCTTAAAATGTGGGGGTGGGGAGCAGAGTTTAGACACAGAGGCAAACATAGAGGGAACATGATATGAAGAGACACAGGAGGAGATAGACATCTACAAGCCAAGGAGTGAGAGCAAACAGATCCTTGCCTCATAGACCTCAGAATGAGCAGGCTCATCAATACCTTTATTTTGGGCTTCTTTTGGCCTCCACAACCATGGGACAATGAATTTCTTTTGTTTAAGCCACATAATTTGTGGTACTTTGTTGTAACAGCTCTCACTAACTAATACACCATGGGGACCCGACTTTATCCAGATAATCTCCCAAGAGAGCCAAACATCCCTGTATTAATAGTAGCCAAAACCCACTGTAAAATAGCTCTTAAAAACATTTACTTTTCTCTCTGAATTGATATTGCTTTGGCATAATAGACTGTAGGAGGGAATTGAAGCCCAAGAGAGATTATTTCTTATTCAGCTTTGCCACCGCCACGCTCATATCACCCACTTGAACCAGGAGAATTTCCAACATGTCACCTAATTTCTGCCCTGAATGGTCATAGACTTCCCTCCTTTCATATTCATTGTAGGTGTTTGTCTCTGTAGTTGTTATCTGAAAGAGGTGGAAACTTCTTACCATGTTGTATGTCAGAGTTAACAGAGAAATCCCCTCCTAGAAGAAGAGGAACAAATGAACTTAGTTTCCATTACTCCTCCTGCACCCACTTCCCATTTCTGTCTCATTAACAGTGAATAAAGTGGGGATCATTTATTGTCCACCTCTCCATACATTCTGTTCAATGTTCTGCTGATTGCCATGAACTTCCCTCATCTCCCAGTAACTGAGGGAAGGCCTCCCAAGGCCTTCATCCTTCCTATTTCAGAAAACAAATCTTGTCAGCAGCAACCCCATCCTGGTGCCCTCCACACACTTCAGGCTCCCGTTTTATAGGGTTGTTTGGTGACCTTAGCCCGCCTTCCTGCAGCTAGCTTCTATTACTTTTTCATATTTTAATCATCTAGTGTTCATTTGGATGTGTTTTGATTGATACCTACAATCACACATTTCGCCTTGAACATGACTTTGATGGAGTGTTGGATGTGTAAGCATAGTCTCCTTGTATGTAATTTTGCCCTTGATTATTGTCTGTAACTCCCTATGCATCATGGCCTTACTTGGTCTCTTAATTTACAGTTACGGTGATTACTTCCCTTGGTAATTAAAGTCTTTGGTTGGATATATTAATCTCATCACCAATGATTCCTTCTAAAGTAAATGTATAATAAATAATCACTTTGATACTGTTAGTCATGTCTGTGTTTTATTGTGCTTCTTAAGTTTTCCTCAATGTCAGATGATCTGTGTATAATTTTCATCATATTTCTTCTTCCTGCCCTATGAAGACCTGTGACAGGAAATATTTTATCATGTGCATGTGGTGACTGCATAGCTATCGTTTGGTCTAGAAATGTGTGTGATAGCAAGGAGCAGAATTTAGCAGGCAGGTGGGTGACTTTGGATAGATAATCTTATTTACTAAAATATACTAATACTTCGTGCCCTATCTTCCATGCTTGACCTTGACAACCACCAATCTGTTCTTTTTACAATTTTGTCATTTCAAAATTTTATTTAAAATAGAATCTTGAAGTAACCTTTTCAGATTGACTTTTTTTCCACCAACATAATTCTTTGAAAATTCAGCCAAGTTGTTGTGTGTATCAATAGTTTGTTCCTTTTTATTGCTGAGTAATATTCTATAGTCTGGATATAGTACAGACTATTTAACCATCTACGTTTTGAAGGATATCTGAGTTATTTGCAATTTTGAGTTAATACAAATAAAACTGCTATGAACTGTTATGCACAGATTTGCATTATAACATACCTGGGTTTCATTTTATTCATGTATGATGAGGCCAACAGATCAGAAGACATTGTCATTGAAAAGATAGTTTATTACTCTCAGTTCCAAGAGGAAGAGAGCATCCCATGCCATGCAGGGTCACACAAGATAATAGTAAGCTCAGTGGAAGGCAGAAAGAGAGTGCAGAGAAGCTGCAGGAAGACCTTTATGATAGTTTTCAAGAGAAAGAGTGGGAAAAGTAAGCTTAAGCAAGCACACCCCATTAGGGTTGGCTAATTTAAATAATTTCAGTAAGATCTAGGGTACAAAGGCTGCCTGATGGCTGACTTTGGGGTGATTAGGGCAGGAGAATAAGGTCTAAGAATTTTGAGAGCTGCCACAAAGCAGACCACCACACTGGGGGTTTGGCTTTTGGATTAATTCCTTTGCATATGAAAATGAGGCTCCAGGGAGAGTGGTTTGGTCTTAGGAGGAATCTACAAACCATTAACCAACCACCAGAGAGGTAGGCAACTGCTGGTCAGCAAGGCCCCAGATGTCAAACATCAGAAGCAGAAAACAGGGCTAATAGAAGGTTTTTGTGTGAACTTAAGTTTTCATTTCTCTGCATTGAATGCCCAGGACTGCAACTGCTAGATCACATGGTACTTGCATTTTGGGTTTGTGAGAATTGCCAAACTACTTCCAGAGAGGCTGAGCAATTTTACATTACCACCAGCTATGTTGGGGTGATTAAATTTCTCCAAACCTATAGATTTCAAGAAGGGTATTGTTAAATGAATTATTAACATTTCAGGCTTTTTTGCAAGTCACTTCAATGTGTTTTTTTATTAGTGAGTGCAGTGCACAGTACACTGAGCTGGGACCTATGAAAGATCCCAAGGTGAAACAGGAATATGACTTTGCTCCAGGAGCCTTCATTTCCCAGTGGAAGCAAACCTACAAGAAAGAATAAAAATAGGCGATACATGGAGGTTCAGCCAATGTGGAATGTAGGTGTAGTGGAAGGGCCATTAATTCTGGGGATATCAATGGGAGGCCTGATGGAGGTAGTAATTTCTCAGCTGTCACTGAAAAGTGAGTATGATTGAAAAAGTTGAGAAAAAAAGGTAGAAAAGGCATCCAGCTTTAAAAATACTTTGTGTGCTGGGCTTCTCAGGTGGTTCAGTGGTGAAGAATGCAGGAGATGCAGGTTCAATTCCTGGGTCGTGAAGATCCCCCAGAAGAGGAAATGACCACCCGCTCCAGTATTCCTGCCTAGAAAGTCCCATAGACAGAGGAGCCTGCAGGGCTACAGTCCAAGGGACTGCAAAAGAGTCAGGCAGGACTCAGTGAGTGAGCACACATGCAGCCCTGGAGTGCTCTCATAGGATTAGAACACTAAGATCACGGAGGGATGGACTGAGACTCAGTGAGAAACAGACCTGGAGAAAGACCGTGAGGAAACGCAAATGACCTACGTAGGAACAGGACTTTTTTTGGTGGCTAATGAGAAGTCACTGAAGTTGCAAAGGATGGAAACAATTTGATCTGCATTTGAGATATCATCAAAGTTCTACTGAAACGTTGTAAGATCAAAAGTGGAAAGGTTTGAGCAGAAGCTATTGTGATAGTTGGGAAAGATGTCTTTGTGGTACTTTTGTGTTTTTAAAGTTTAACAAATAATGCATGTTCCTTGTAAGTAAGTCAGAAAATAATGGAAAGCAAGCAACAGTAATTACTCATAATCTCCTTACTGAGAAATAGCCATAATGAACATTTTGTAATATTTTTTAAAGATTTGTTCATAATCTGTATCTGTATGCATGTTTATATGTGTAATTTTGAGCAGATATTAGTCATGTTATATGTAATGTTTATTTTTTAATTTATAATATAGTATGTCATCTTTTAGGCTTATAAATGTACTTATTTAGGATTACGTGAAATTATTTCCATTGAGTGGAAATACCACAAAGTCAACCCCTCTTACCTGATGAGTATTGAGATAGTTTTGCTTGATTTCGCTTGATTTTTTGCCTTTTCTAATAGTGTTCTTTTTATTTAAGCACCTTGCAGATTTGGAATCAGTATAAGGTTCAGTGTCTATGGTTTCTCTCTCTTGCCCATGTCCATGGAAGGAGTATGGCCTCCAGATAAGGTGTCCTGAGGTGCCCAACTCTACCTTGTACTGGTATCAAACATCAGGTAGCCTTGCCCCACCTCTTGAATGCTAAAAACTGCAGGACTTAGGTTGAATTATAAAGCAGTAAGCTTGTGGTAGTCTAGCTGCTACAGGGTTTACTCAAGGTCTTTTACCCCATGTTGATCTCCCCAAAACTGAACTGTGCATTAAATTTTCCAGAGATCTTTTTTTACAAATGAAGATGCTAGAAGCCAACCATAAAAACTGGTGATTCAGTAGGTCTGGAATGGAGTCAGGAAACTATATCATTTTTACCCTTCCCCAGTTAATTTGACCATATGGCCAAGGTGAGATCTGTGGTTCTGTACCTTTCTTTCTATTCTTTTTCTGGCACAACTTCCTCTGCTGGCTACAAGTTTGCTAAAGGAATGATATATCATGCTAAGGTGGGGCTGAGTGATGGTGGCTTGATGCATTCTTTTATGGGAGAGTCAATGTCTTCAACTGAAAGGGAATCAGACTCCTAATGGCTGACAGGTTTGGGGCAAAGATAGTTTGAAACAGGAGAGTCAGGAAAGCCTTTAAATAGGAGACTGGGCTATAATGGATACCCTACCAGGTGCCGATCTTCCATTTTCCAAAATTATTTACTGATCTCTCTAATTGAGTGATCTAGACTTTGACAGACCTCTTTCCTGAAGGAGGTAAAAATGGACATCTGGGTGCATATGACTGTCTCCTTTATGAGCCCATGTTTTATCCAGGTGGGTTGACACTATGGCCCTGAAGGAAGACAAAGTGGAAGCACTTCAAAAGGGACAAAAGGGCACAGTCAGGAAGGCTCTGGTTGCTGAGGACTGATTTTGCCCTCGATGTTATTTTCCTTGGGGAAGACTCCCTGATGCTGTACCAAGGGGATTGTCCTGAGGATCATTTGAGGAGGTGTGAAGAAATGTGGCAGGCTCACACCATCAGCAGAGGCTGTGCCATCACTGTATACTGATTACTGCCATAACTGAGCAAGAGCCACAGTGTGTGCCTTCTCCCCATGCTTGGCCTTTTTGGTCATCCCTGCCAGCTCAGAGTAGAGATGTGCCCTCCTCATTCATGACTCTTGTTCATGTTCCCATCAGGACAAAGACAGTTTGCAAATCTCTCTCTAATCCATTTTGCAGCATCCATTGCAGTCCTGCTTGCCTTCCTCCTAGGGTCTGTATGCAAATCAGACCTAAGCTAACCCCCTTCCTTAATTCTGCTTCACTTCCTGAGGAAGCATTTCCTTCATGACGGCCCAGAACCAGCTCCAGTCTTTTGCCAGTTCCATTACAGATCTGACATTTTTCTCTGTGTGCAAAAAGGAGAAAAGAACTTGCAGTTCAAGCTACATGCTTCTCCTTTAAACCTCAAGTAAATTCCTTGGCACCTTTCTTCAAGGGTATTTTTCCCAGTCTCCAAAGAAAAATGCTAGCATTTTACTAATGCTTACTGACACCTTGAAAGCATCAGATTAAAATAAAATGGTTAGTTATACTTTAAAGAATGGAGCAAGATTTGCAGCATCAATATTCATCTCACAAAATCTGTATGTCAATAACATGGCATTAAAAGAAAAAACAAAGTTATTGCAAAAAAAGGATGTTGTTACAAGAGAGAATCGATACGTTCTGTTTGAGAAATCAACACTGTGACTTCATCTCATCATTTATAATGTATTAGCTAAAAGGTCTAAACTGTCTCAATCAGGAGACACTCCTTGAGTTCTCTGCTTGAGGATTTGAAGTGGTGAAAGTAATTATAGCAGCATTCATTTATTACCTACTGTTGTGCAGGTATTCTGCTTAAGTCACTCTCATTTAACTTCATAATGTCTCTGGAAGGGAAGCTGTCACACCCCCATTTTACAGATGACAAGGTCTCAGAGCTTTCCTGATAGCTCAGTTGGTAAAGAATCTCCCTCCAATGCAGGAGACCCTGGTTTGATTCCTGGGTCAGGAAGATCTGCTGGAGAAGGGGTAGTTTACCCACTCCAGTATTTTGGTCTGGAGAATTCCGTGAACTATATAGTCCATGTGGTTGCAAACAGTCGGACATGACTAAGCCAACTTTCACTTTCAAGAAGAACCAGTGGTCAGAGTTAACACTAATCAGAAGAGACTCCCTGTGGCCTCTGTATTTGTTCAGTACACCCCTGGCCATCCCCAGAGTCCTGGTGGTTCACTCATTTACACAGTCTTCTCAAGTTGTGTGTTCAGCGTGCTGCAGCTGGACTACATTTTTGTTATACTTCTCTTTCTCTCTACTTTGTGCAACATTAACTGGCAATGTCAGAAGCATGTCCATCAGCTCTCCTAGACGTGATCATCATGCCTATTGTTGATGGTTGTTGAAGAGTTGGATAGAGGGTTCAAAATAAGAAAAGACCAAAACAGACAATAAGGGACAGAGGTTGATTTGCCAGATCTCAGCACTCACAAAAGGATGTGTGTTTACAGAGTGAAATTGAGCAAATCAAGCCAGGATGACTTTATTCTCAGCACTTAACCTGCTGTATTTTAGGAGCTCAAATTCTCTTTTCAACTAAATCAAACACAGAGAAACATCTTAACAGCATTTTAAGGGTATGTAAACACAAACTAGAAAGAAAATAATTCACTTCCTCTTCTTTCATCTGGAGAGAACACTCAATGTTTTGGACAGAGTGGGAAGGATAGGAGGGAGGGAGAGACAGTGAGAGAGCTGGGTAGCAAGATAGATGGAAATAGAAACATTTCATAAAATAGAGATCACAGGTTATACATGACTATCTTTTATTCTCAGTTTTTAGCATTTTCCCATGTCATCATCCCTTGGAAACATGTTTTCAATAAACTAATACTATTCCATTGTATGAAGAAACAACTAATTTAATGCTTGCCCTGTTTGAAGGCATTTACAGTATTTTAAGCCTTTTTCTCCTTTTTCTATTATAAATAACACTTCAGTGGACATCCTTAAATAAGTATCTTCATCCAAATTTTAAACTATTTTCTTGCAATAGATTCTTAGGCATATAATTATGGCTTTTTTCCCCATTCATGGCTCTTGATGTATGTTATCAAATTGTTTTCCGAGAATTGGTACTGATAAAAACTACCAACTGTTTAAAAATGACTGACTTAAGATATTATTATTTTAAAATATTGACAAGTGTGAAAACTATTATTTTGTAAACAGTTTACATTTTGTTTCTTTAATTACTGAGTTTGAACACTGTCCTCATATTTAATTAGCAATTGTATCTCTTTTGTAAATTATCTGTTCATGTCTCAAGTCACTTTTATTAGTAGATTTCCTCTCATTGTCTTTGGCTATTAATTTCTTATTGTAATTTATTTTGCCAATTTGTAATCTGTCTTTCAACTTTATTTAATACAAATTTTCATGTATATTAAAAAGCTAAATATAAAATAAGTGGAACCAAGAAAGCTTTAGGTAAATTTTGAACTGCTATTTAATGGTGGATAATTCTTTTAAGTGTAATCATAATAAGAGAAATTATTAAGAGGAAGGTCAAATTGAACTGCAACCAAATGTAAACCATTTGCTTTTCAAAACAATTTCAAAATATAGTATGTGATATGCAATTACAGAACTGAATGTAAAATAAAATTACTGTTTTTGAAAAACAAATACATAATGTCAAATTATTTTCCAAACTAGTTATATCAGTTTATAGTCTCCCTTCCCAGGAAACAACTGTGATAGTTAATCAATTATATACTTAAGAATGCTCATAGCAATGTGATTTGCAATCATCAGAAACTGAAGAGTGCTTTCCATACCCATTAAACATGGAAATGGAGAAATTACATGTCTTCATTTGCTGGGACAGTTAGAGTAGTGACAATGAATGAGCTGGAACTGCACACATCATGGGTGAATCTCATAAACAAAAAGGAAACCAAAAGAAAGCAAGACACACAGAATACAGCCAGTATGATTCTATTTATATAGAGTTCATGCACAACTAAACCGTAGACTGCTGGCGACAGATATAGATGTCATCAAGCTAGGAAGAAAAGCCCCCAAAATGATAAGCACAAAACACTTTTGTTTAGATGACTGCTTTTCTACCCTGGCTGCATATTAGAAGTAACTGGGGAGCTTTAAAATAATATATTGAGGCGCAGGATCCAGCCCAGAACAATTAAATTAGAATCACTCTATCCAATGGCTTTAGCTAAGAGTTACAGTAAACAAATACTTAGTGCATCATTGAGGAAATTAGGGTCATCCTTTCTCAGTTCCTCAAGGTCTTTGCTTCTGCAATTATTCCCTCTCTCTCCTGCTGCATTAATTTCATCCTCACTACTGGGTTACTCTCTTTGGCAGATGCACAAGCCTTAATATTAGCTATTTTAAAAGAAACAATAAAACAACGAAATAAAGAACAGTCCCTTGACGTTATGTCTTCCTCCTTCCATCTACTATTTTTTTTTTTCTCTCTGCTTTTTTATAGCCACTGTCCTGGAAACAATTATCTACATGTCCTCTTTCTACTTCTGCATTTCCACATCCTCTCCACCCATTTTACTCAGGCTTGCATCCCCAGAGGTGCCCCCAAACAGCTTTCATTAAGTTCAGCAGCAATAGCCGTCATCCTGCTGCTGCTGCTAAGCCGCTTCAGTCGCGTCCGACTCTGTGTGACACCATAGCCGGCAGCTCAGCCGGCTCCCCCGTCCCTGGGATTCTCCAGGCAAGAACACTGGAGTGGGTTGCCATTTCCTTCTCCAATGCATGAAAGTGAAAAGTGAAAGTGAAGTCGCTCAGTCATGTCAGACTCTTCCCAACCCCATGGACTGCAGCCTACCAGGCTCCTCCATCATGGGATTTTACAGGCAAAAGTACTGGAGTGGGGTGCCATCGCCGTCTCTGAGCCGCCATCCTACCAGACTCTATAGTTGATTCTTTGGCTTCATCATGTTGCACCCTCCTGCCTCACCATCACTGCTTGAGCTGGGCTCCTTTTTCTCCTCCTGACCTTCTCTTTCTTCATGTAAGCTCATCCTATCCCATGGCCTTTCAGTATCATCTACATATTTTTGGCTCTCACTCATTTATCTTCAACTTTGTTGTTTTTTCTAAACTTGGACTAACATATCCAACTGTCTATTCTACATATTTACTTATACAAACTAGTATTTCATTTCATGCCGAAACTAACTTCTACCATGCACCTTGTCGCTTAGAATAAAAAGTAGCAACATTTCATTGATCAGCAAATATTCTTTGGTAGGCCTTCAGATTGCTTCCTTGGTGGCTCAGTTAGTAAATTATCCACCTGTAATTCAGGAGACCCAAGTTCGATCCCTGGGTTTGGAAGATACTCTGGAGAAGGAAATGGCTATCCACTCCACTATTCCTGCCTGGGAAATCTCATGGACAAGAGGAGATTCTCTTCCCTACCTTATTAGAAAACCAGCTCCAAAAAAAATTGGGGACTTCATCTCAATCTCTGCTGTATCCATAGTATTTATTCATTTATGGCTGTACTGGGTCTTGGTTGTTGTGTGGGGGCTTTCTCTAGTTGTGGAGAGCAGGGGCTTCTCTCTAATTACGGTGCACAGGCTTTGTATTCTGATGGCTTCTCATTCTGATGGCTTCTCTTGTTGCGGAGTCCAGGCTCTAGGCATGCATGTGGGCTGAGTAGTTGTGGTGCAAGGGTGTAGTTGCTCGCGGCATGTGGGATCTTCTTGGCGCAGGGATTGGACCAGGGTCCCCTGCATTGAAGGGCAGATTCTTAATCACTGGACCAGCAGAGAAGCCCTATCCTTAGTATTTACAGTAGTGCCTGACAATTGGAAGGGTAACAATAAGTATGGGAATGGAGAAATAAATACAGCAATACATCAAAACAGACTTTCTACTTTTTAATGTTGTATTTGAGTGTCTGTGGTTTTTACTTAGGCTGGATAAGATTTTTCAATTTTATTTGCAACTTTTAATCACCACCTAATTGAAAGTGTTGCAGTTCAAACCTTGAATATTAAACATTTGATTTGTTCCAATATTATTCCTTCATAGAAAAAAGCGTAGCTGAAGAAATGCTCATAAAACAGTCTCTCCCATCTTTGAGGCCACACTTCCTCACCTGAAGTGTTGTTGTTGTTGTTTCAGACTCTTTGCAACCCCATAGACTGCAACACACCAGGCTTCGCTTGAAGTACCCCTGCCTATACATTTGCTGCTTCTGGCTTTAACCACAAACCCCTACCTGTGTATTTCCTGCCACAGAGATGTTTGTCATTTACTTGCCACCCTTGCTACACTCACACTTATCTACTTCCCGCAAATGCTACTCTGTTCATCATCCTTCATGGCTCTGTAAAAACATGCATTCTCTTAGCTTCTCTCTAAGATCTGAAAGTACAGGCATATTAACAGAAACTTATTTTTCTTTCTCTCCTATCTGACTTCCCAGGCTCTGCCAGTGTGGACCCATCTTTTGAAAGAGAGCTTAAGAGATTAATATTGACAATTTGAACCAGATGGCCTAGAGACACCGTGAGATATTTCACTAGCTATAATTCTGGTCTCAATCAAGATCTTAATTAACAGCATTGTTCTTATTTATTATACAATCGTCATTATGTGGTGTTACACTGATTATACATTATACATGTTCTGTTCTTTAGGTGAACAGTTCACTTGAGTATAACGAGGAAAATACAAAATGTTATTTTAAAATATAAATGTACCTAATTTAAATGTTCCTGTAGTGAATTAAATGGCACTTTTGTGCTGTTCTTAAGAGAAAGGATTTACACCTACACTATAAATTATAAAGCAAGCTACAGTGTTCCTAGCACCCACTTCATGCTGCTTCTGTTAAGAATTCCCAGAAGGGCCTCTTAGAATATACCAGCGATTAAGTGAATTACAGTACATTCTGAAGGATTGTATAATACCACAGAGAAATAAAAATAAAGCACAAAACATATATTTAAATTGTAAAAAAAAAGTTACTTCAAAAATTGAGATATGTTTGATGGTTCATTCTTCATATTAATGTAGGATTTCTGCCCCCATTCCCTACTGAGTGCTTCAAAAGGCAACATTTAATGATGCAAACTGTCTTTTTCTGGGTGGCTGACTATAAAATGTCAAAAGAGCAAATGTCACCCTTGGCTCAAGTGTTGTGGTATTTGCACACACAAAAAATTAATGACAGTCTAAAATATCATTATATTACCATGAAAATAAAAATATTACTGCAACAAATTACAAAAAGGGAGAAATACTATCCTTGCTTTTTTGTATTTTAAATAAATAAAGTAGATAGGAGGTAAAATCATATATTACAGAATCATAGGAAAAGAATTATTCCTTGAAATTATCCTCATTCACTCCTGGTCTGCAGATCTTTGCCCAGATACTGAAGTCCTGTCCGTCTTTCAGAGTTGTGAGTAATGACACCCATTGTCCACTGAATTGATGCTTTACCCTTTGGAATCATCTCTCTCTTTTCTCCCTCCATCATCTCCATTTTTGTACAGCTTTTTTATCTCCCTCTTTTTTGGCATTTTCCATAGTGTTTCCGTGTTTTTTATTATCTGGTGGGATCCTTTAGGGCAGAGATTATAGTTACTTATTTTGCTATTAAATTTGCCACCATAGGATTTGTTTGTAGTAGGTGATCCCTGAAAATTTTAACTGAATGACATTGATTTCATTACTATTAGCTATCAATAAAATGCCTCACCAGATTCAAGGAGTTCTATAACTCTTAACTATAGAGTTTTACAACAAATTAAGCAATAAAAAAGAAAATCAACCCTGAATATTCTTTGGAAGAACTGGTGCTGAAGCTGAAGCTCCAATGCTTTGGCCACCTGATGTGAAGAGTCAACTCATAGGAAAATATCCTGATATTGGAAAAGATTAAGGGCAGGTGTAGAAGGGGACAACAGAGGACAAAATGGTTGGATGGAATCATTGACTCAATGGACGTGAGTTTGAGCATATTCTAGGAGATAGTAAATGACAAGGAAGACTGGTGTGTTGCAGTCCATGAGGTTGCAAAGAGTTGGACACAATGTAGTGACTGAACAACAACAACAAAATAATAATTACTGAATGCTTTTTATGTTTAAGATACTAACCCCTATGGGAAAAGAAAGACAGCAAATAATTTATGAAGTGTGTAGTCATGATGGGGAAAGCTTGAAGGTGTAGATGAACACAATTTGCCACCCCAAAATGTCTCTTTGGCATCCAAATTACTTTGAGCTGAAAACAAAAGACCTAAAAGAAAAGGAGGAAACTTTGATCTTCTCCACAGATGCGTAACAGAGTGTGGATCTCTGTCCTGTTCCAGGAAGGCAGCTATCATCATTGATAATTGTACTGTGAACTAGGTGTGGTAGACAAAAAGGAACCTAACAAACTCTGTTAAAATTCCTCTACGTCCCATTGCCTTCCTTTCCTCCAGACCAGTTCTTGGTATAATGTCTAGAAACCTTCTAAGTTCTTTGGCTTAAACTGACCAGTGCTAATAAGTTTAAGAAAATCCTACTTTTGCCCCAAGATAGAGTAATTCAAAGTTTGCATCTTCTGAAGCCTTCCATTTCCTGATATGTCTCTTAATTACATAGGTTCCTCTTACCTCCATGCTGTTTATTTGTTGACTAAACCAGGATGTTTGCCTTGTAAAGTTTCCCACAATCTTGATTTTCTGCCTGTGTCTCTATGGTATTGTTCAATATGTTTTTGTTTCCTATATTTTTTGTAAGTTTGGTAGTTAAGTATAGAAACTTTGTTGTTGTTCAATTTCGTGGTCATGTCATGCGACCTCATGGACTGCAGAACACCAGGCTTCCCTGCCCTTCACCGTTTCCCAGAGTGTGCTCAAATTTATGTCCATTGAATCAGTGTTGCCATCCATCTCATCCTCTGTCATCCCCTTCTCCTCCTGCCTTCAATCTTTCCCAGCATCATGGTCTTTCCCAATGAGTCGACTCTTCACATCAGGTGGCCGAGGTATTGGAGCTTCAGCCTCAGCATCAGTCCTTCCGATGAATATTGAGGGGTGATTTCCTTTAGGATTGACTGGTTAGATCGCTTTGCTGTCCAAAAGATTCTCAAGAGTCTTCTCCAGCCTCACAGTTCTAAGGCAGAGTTGTATTTGAGACTTTGGCAAGAATAGTTCTTAGGTAGTATTCCAGCAGGGACCCATAATATATGGTACTTAGTTTTAGTGGGAGATGTAGTAGTCACCAATATTCATCAGCTAGAGTGAATATTTAATTAGGCTTTGCAAAATATCAATATTTTAATTCTATTAGTTGAAATAATCATCTAAGAAAAACTTATTATATTTTTACTATTTGTTTCTAGAAAAGGGAGGAAAAATATTTGTTTTTCTCTATATTTCCTAGTTATCAAATAGTGGTTTAATTCCATAGCATCTCTCAAAGAAGCCATTCAAAGAAGACTAATTAATTATTTTCTTAATATCATTATAAATGTATAGACCAGTGTTCTTGCCTGGAGAATTCCAGGGATGGGGGAGCCTGGTGGGCAGCCGTCTATGGAGTTGCACAGAGTTGGACACGACTGAAGTGACTTAGCAGCAGTTAATAATATTCAGTTCAGTTCAGTTCAGTCAGTCGTGTCCAACTATTTGTGACCCCATGAATTGCAGAAATAGATGTTTTTCTGGAACTCTTGCCAGGCCTCCCTGTCCATCACCAACTCCCGGAGTTCACTCAGACTCACATCCATCGAGTCGGTGATGCCATCCATCCATCTCAGCCTCTGTCATCCCCTTTTCCTCCTGCCCCCAATCCCTCCCAGCACCAGAGTCTTTTCCAAGGAGTCAGCTCTTCGCATGAGGTGGCCAAAGTACTGGAGTTTCAGCTTTAGCATCATTCCTTCCAAAGAACACCCAGGGCTGATCTCCTTCAGAATGGACTGGTTGGACCTTCTTGCAGTCCAAGGGACTCTCAAGAGTCTTCTCCAACACCACAGTTCAAAAGCATCAATTCTTCGGTGCTCAGCTTTCTTCACAGTCCAACTCCCACCACTGAAAAAACCATAGCCTTGACTAGACGGACCTTTGTTGGCAAAGTAATGTCTCTGCTTTTCAATATGCTGTCTAGGTTGGTCATAACTTTTCTTCCAAGGAGTAAGCGTCTTTTAATTTCATGGCTGCAGTCACCATCTGCAGTGATTTTGGAGCTCCAAAAAGATAAAGTTTGACACTGTTTCCACTGTTTCCCCATCTATTTCCCATGAAGTGATGAGACCAGATGCCAGGATCTTTGTTTTCTGAATATTGAGCTTTAAGTCAACTTTTTCACTCTCCTCTTTCACTTTCATCAAGAGGCTTTTTAGTTCCTCTTCACTTTCTGCCATAAGGTGGTGTCATCTGCATATCTGAGGTTATTGATATTTCTCCCGGCAATCTTGATTCCAGCTTGTGCTTCCTCCAGCCCAGCGTTTCTCATGATGTACTCTGCATCGAAGTTAAATAAACAGGGTGACAATATACAGCCTTGATGTACTCCTTTTCCTATATGGAACCAGTCTGTTGTTTCATTTCCTGTTCTAACTGTTGCTTCTTGTCCTGCATATAGGTCAGGTGGTCTGGTATTCCCATCTCTTTGAGAATTTTCCACAGTTTATTGTGATCCACACAGTCAAAGGCTTTGGCAGTCAATAAAGCAGAAATACATGTTTTTCTGGAACTCTCTTGCTTTTTCCAGGATCCAGCAGATGTTGGCAATTTGATCTCTTGTTCCTCTGCCTTTCTAAAACCAGATTGAACATCTGGAAGTTCACGGTTCACATATTGCTGAAACCTGGCTTGGAGAATTTTGAGCATTACTTTACTAGCATGTGAGATGAATGCAATTGTGCAGTAGTTTGAGCATCCTTTGCCCTTGCCTTTCTTTGGGATTGGAATGAAAACTGACCTTTTCCAGTCCTGTGGCCACTGCTGAGTTTTCCAAATTTGCTGGCATATTGAGTGCAGCACTTTCACAGCATCATCTTTCAGGATTTGAAATAGCTCAACTGGAAATCCATCACCTCCACTAGCTTTGTTCATAGTGATGCTTTCTGAGGCCCACTTGACTTCACATTCCAGAATCTCTGGCTCTAAGTGAGTGATCATACCATCGTGATTATCTTGGTCATGAAGATCTTTTTTGTATAGTTCTGTGTATTCTTGCCACCTCTTCTTAATATCTTCTGCTGATACATCATAGTTAGTATTCAATTAGCACTTAAATATCCTTATTATTAGTTATTATTCAATTAGTATTTTGGCAACTGGAAACTTCTTCAGTTGGCTCCTGAAAGTTTTTGAGATGATTATAGTAGATGTCTTGCTTTCTGTTGTAACACAGAAGTGGTTTTGTAATTTATAATAAGAAGCATATATTTAGTTTTCGTCCTCTTTCTGGCACAGAGTTCTTAAAACCCTTGATGTTTCCTAACTGATGAAAGCTATAAAAGTGTCTTTTGTTATGTTAATGAAGTTGTTTTTTGAGTGTTCCTTGGTCACAGGTCACCTAAGGAAAGGGGCTTGTCTCCAGAGGAAGCAGCAATGTGATTAGAGAGTTGAAACTTTCACCCTCACCTATGGCCTCCAGAGAGGGGAAAGCGACTGGAGATAGAGTTCAGTTACCAATGGTCAGTAGTTTAATAAATCGTGCCTGGGTAATGAAACCTCTGTAAAAATCCAAAAGGAGAGCATTCAGAGAACTTCTGGGTTTGTGAACATGTGGAGGTGCTGGGGGAGTAGCCCATTTGGAGAGGTCATGGATGCTCCACACCCTTTCCCCAAACCTTACCTTATGCATCTCTTCCATGTGACTGTTTCTTTTATAACAAATCAATAAGCTAGTAAGTAAAATGTTTCTCTGAAACCTATGAGCTACTCTAGCAAATTAACCAGGAAGCGGTCATCGGAACCTCCCATAGTAGGTTGGTCAGAAGCACAAGTTACAATCTGGATTTCTGAAATTGGGGAGGGGGCAATCTTATAGGAGCGAGACTTTAATACTTGATATATGATTCTATGTTCAGGTATATGGTGTCAGAATTGAGTTGAATTGTAGGATACCCAGCTGATATGGGAGAATTATATAGTACTATGGGGAACTTCCCAACACATATGTTGAAAGTGGGTACAAAATTTTAAACACGTTTCAAGAATCAGTCATTTCTTCAAAAGAGGCAGGCATTTCTCCATGAAAAATGGATATTTGGATACTTTATTCACTGTTGTATCTCTAGTACCTAGTAGAGTATCTGGCAAATAGTTGGTGTCACTAAAATTTCTTGACATATATTTAAAACTTAAAATAATGGTTAAAAGACAAAAAAAAAAATCAATTCAGATTTCTATTTTATGCCTACCTGGAATTATGTGGAGAAGATTTACCCTCCCACCTGAATTACCAAAAGAGAAGCAAAATTAAAATGGGCAAAATATTATAAAATGATGATTCTCAAAACATTGGACAATAGACAACAAAGCCCACTGATCTCTAAGAGATAGTAATCAAACTAGATGAGCTCTCTGATTACCTTAGCTTACTTTCTTAAGAAAGTTTCCAGGGTGATGCACAGTGTTGGGGGCCCAAGCAGAGCATGACAGACTTTGCTGACGAGCCTGAGTTGAAGGTTTGGGGAGATAAAGATGGTTAGAGTCCATAAGGCAGAGTGTCAGAGGAGAGAGGAGAAGAGAGGAGACATTGACCCCAAATGACATAGATGGCAGAAATAGTAGACAAAGACAAAATAATTATGTAATTGAACACTAAACATTCATGAAGCTATAGAAATGATTGAATAGGCTAAGTGGAAAAAAATAAAAGATATAAAAGTAGATACACATAAAACTTCTGGATATGCAAATGACAATATTTGAGATGAAAAATAAATACACAGAATGGAATTAGTGGCAGATTATATATTGAAGAAAAAAATATTTAGTGACCATGAATGCATAAGGATAGAAACCATTGAAATGAAACATATAGGGAAAGCAAACATACAAAGTGGACAGAGCATCCTACAAATCAGTGAAATGTAGGGAAAAGTAAAACAACCTATAGATGTAATTGTAATCTCTGAAAGGTAGTGAAGCAGAAAATATATTTGAATAAATGAGGGCTGAAATATTTTAAAAGTTGATAAAATTATAAACTCACAGATTTGAGAAGCTCAACCAAACCCAAGAACAAGAAACTTGAAGAAAATTTTACCAAAGTCATGGTAATAAAATTGAGTAAAAATAGTGATCAAAAAAATGAAAGAAGCTGGAGAAGACACATTACATTTAGAATAAATATAATGGAGACAGCAAATTTCCTATCAAAACCAGTACAAACTAGAAAACAGTCAAGCAACTAAAGTACAGAAAATAAAAACTGACAGCATAGAACTCCTAACCAGGCAAAAATATTTTTCAAAAATGATGGCAATATACTTTTTCAGACATACTAAAGCTAAAATAATTCATCACTAGCAGATTCACAGTATAAGAAATGCTAAAGGATGTTC
Organism: Oryx dammah; assembly: GCF_014754425.2. NCBI lineage: Eukaryota > Metazoa > Chordata > Mammalia > Artiodactyla > Bovidae > Oryx > Oryx dammah. The sequence goes on from NW_024070186.1 coordinate 67,742,066, forward strand.
ATCAAGCAGAAGAAAATCATGTGAGATGAGAATCAGAATATATACAATGGATGAATAGCATCAAAAATAGTAAAATAAAATTGATTTTTAAAGCAAAAGTAATAACAAAGTACTGTGGTATTTATAACGTGTAGAAATTATATGTATGACAACAATAATAAAAATGTTGGGAGGAGAGAAATCAAGGTTATTATAAGGTTCTTATAATATATGTGAGGTAGTATAATATCACCTGAGGTTAAATTTTGACAAGTTGCATTCTGTGAGCTCTAGGCAATGAGTAAAATAGCAATAGTTATTGCAATAAGCAAGCAAAGATATACAATAAAATTATAAAATTTACTTAATCCAGAAGAAAGCTGTAAAATAAAAGTGAAAAAAGAGCAAAATGGATAAATAGAAAACAAATAACAAGATAGACTTAAACCTTTACCAACTATCTTATAAATGGCCTAAATATCCAAAGAAAATGCATAGACCACCATATTGGATTAAGAATAAATAAGTAAAGCATGAACCAAATAAAGGCATACCTTGGAGATATTATTGGTTTTGTTCCAGACCACTTCAATAAAGAACAATAAAGCAAGTGACGTGAATTTCTTTTTGTTTGTTTCCCAGGGCAAATAAAACAATCAACTATAGTCTATTAAGTTTGCAACAGAATTAGGTCTAAAAAATTGTACATATCTTAATTTGAAAATACTTTATTGCTGAAAAAATAAACCAATGCAGGGTTGCCATAAACCTCCAATTTGTAAAAAAACAACCCCCCAAAACCTTTCCCTTTTACCTACTTCTATTTTGGTTAGATAGTTTTTCTTGAGAAATGGACAAGGATGTCAAGTTATCTGTGATTCTGCCCTCCAAATGTGAATTTCTCAGCCCTAAGTGCACCCAGGAAGGAGAACCATACCTGCAATCTGGCAGCCAGCAGACTGCAGCCACGCCCTATGGTGGTGGTGGTGGTATTCAGTTGCTCAGTCCAGTGTATTCTTGACTCTTGGCCAACCCACGGACGACAGCCTGCCAGCTTTCCCCATCATTCACCATCTTCTGGAGCTTGCTCAAACTCATATCCATTGAGTTGGTGATGCCATCCAACCATCTTGTCCTCTGTTGTCCCCTTCTCCTGTCTTCAATCTTGCCCAGCATCAGGGTCTTTTCTAATGAGTCAGCTCTTCTCATCAGGTGACCAAAGTATTGGAACTTTGGCTACAGCATTAGTCCTTCCAATAAATATTCAGGAGTGATTTCCTCTAGGATTGACTGGTTTGATCTCCTTGCAGTCCAAGGGACTCTCTGGAGTCTCCTTCCACATCACAGTTCAAAAGCATCAATTCTTCAGTGCTCACTGTTCTTTACAGTCCAACTCTCACATCCATACGTGACTACTGGAAAAATCATATCTTTGACTACATGGACCTTTGTTGGCAAAGTGATGTCTCTGCTTTTTAATGTGCTGTCTATGTTGGACATATCTTTTCTTCCAAGGAGCAAGTGTCTTTTAATTTCATGGCTGCAGTCACCATCTGCAGTGATTTTGGAGCCCCCAAAATAAAGTCTGTCACTGTTTCCATTGTTTTCCCATCTATTTGCCATGAAGTGATGAAGCCAAATGCCATGATCTTCATATTTTGAACACTGAGTTTTAAGCCAGCTTTTTCACTCTCCTCTTTCACTTTCATCAAGAGGCTGTTTAGTTCTTCCCTTTCTTCCATAAAGGTGGTGTCATATGCATATTTTCAGTTATTGATATTTCTCCCTGCAATCTTGACTCCAGCTTTTACTTCATCCAGCCCAGCATTTTGCATAATGTATCCTGCATATAAGTTAAATAAGCAGAGTGACAGTATACAGCCTTGACGTACTCCTTTCCCAATTTGGAGTCAGTCCATTGTTCCATGTCCGGTTCTAACTGTTGCTTCTTGACCTGCATACAGCTTTCTCAGGAAGCAGGTAAGGTGGTCTGATATTCCCATCTCTTGAAGAATTTTCTACAGTTTGCTGTGATTTACACAGTCAAAGGCTTTAGCATAGTCAATAAAGCAGAAGTAGATATTTTTCTGGAATTCTTTTGCTTTTTCTATGATCCAACTAATACCTTTTCTAAGTCCAGCTTGAACATCTGGAATTTCTTGGTTCATGTACTGTTGAAGAATTTTGAGCATTGTTTTGCTAGTGTGCGAAATGAGTGCAATTATGTGGTAGTCTGAACTTTCTTTGGCATTCCTTTTCTTTGGGATTGGAATGAAAACTGACCTTTTCCAGTCCTGTGACCATTGCTGCATTTTCCAAATTTGCTGGCATATTGAGTGCAGCACTTTAACAGAATCAGAACACTGAGGAACTCAGGATGTGAAAAACTCAGGATTCTAGCCCAGATAGCTGAGATGCAAATGAAAAGAGTCATTTCAGTGAGCCCAGATGGTAGCATCTTCCCTTACATAAAAAAATGCTAAATTCCTAAACTTGGAATATCTGGTTTCCTTTGAAAGTGAAAAGTGAAAGTGAAAGTCATTCAGTTGTGTCCGGCTCTTTGCGACCCCATGTACTATACAACCCATGGAATTCTCCAGGCCAGAATACTGGAGTGTGTAGCCTTTCCCTTCTCCAGGGGATCTTCCCAACCCAGGGATCAAACTCAGGTCTCCCGCATCGCAGGCAGACCTTTACCAGCTGAGCTACAATTAACAGTAATCTTTTGATATTCAGGCTACCTGCCTTTGTTGTAAGCTTCTATATAACCTAGTTCCTCCCTTGCCTCCTCAGAGCAGTTATCTCAGGGTTACTTGAGATGCTGTCTCCCAGGCTTGAAGTCCTAAAAATTCCCACCAAATATGTAATTCTCGGCTTTCAGGGTGTGACTGTTTTTTGACATTCTGAAGACAGAAATTTAGCTGTTTGATCCAATAAAATTGGGTTGCTGAAGATCTTCCCCAGTTGATAATTTTATTAATCGATAGGTTAGTTCTAGCTCTGCATTCCAGAATCTTGGACTCAAAGGCTCATTGGCTCTCCCTTGTCAAGTCTCAGGACTGTTAACTCAGTTGAAAGAAGTACTGAGCATCCACTGTGTTTGGCACCATGCTGGGCACTGGCTTTATCACAATGAACAAGATAGACCTTCATCAGAAGACCTCATTTTAACTTAAAGTGCACAAAGCAGAAATATATAGCAGAGCAACATTTAGTGATTATTTAAAATGATGGTGAGTATATTTTCTTGCCTTACTAAATTTACAAAATAAGCTAAGAACAATCTAGCTAAGAAGTGATGCCTACCTAAACCAAGACCTCCAGGGTCTAACTTCTGTGCTTCTGTAACTGACAAATTCTCTTTGAGTAAAATATTCTGTCTTTAGAAATGTTTCTACTGTTAATCTGGCCTTTCTCATGCCCTGCAGGCTTGTGAGTCATTCTCTCCCTTTGAAACAATGGTGCATGTTTCTGCTCTCCTCTTCTTTGATCTCTCAGTTTTACTCTCAGAGCCAGTCTTATTGTCTCATTTCTAAGTTCTTGGGGGCATCATTTTATAGATACCTGTATTCACAACCCTCAGAAGAAGTTTGAACTCTTTTCTATTCCTTTCTAAGAGTGGACTTTGGCATTAATCTCTTTAAATAAATGTATTATAGATTTAACACATTCCTTCTAATATTACTCTGTGTATCCAGCTACATGCAATGGTGGTATTTCAACTCTTAGTCCTTTTAAAAGCTATTAGTGATGATTACTAGAGTAGATATTGAGAATGTAGTAGCTGTTTTGGCCTATAGAAATAAGTAGGATTTGGGCAGTAGTTTTACAATTATGAAATGAGATATGAATACTTAAATCTTTTATGATTACCATTGTAGCTTTATTGAGACTAAGAATGTAAATATACTTTTAGCAAGAGCCAATTAAGAAGTAGAGAGGAAATGAAATTGTATTTTATTCCAGATAACTGAACAGATGCTTTCTGATTTTATTTTTAAAGAAATTCCTTTTAAAGCAGACTTTTGGATCTGGGAGTCTTGAAGGTGTCCTTTGACTTAACATCTTGTCTCTACACGTTTCTATGACCAGACAACTATTGTTTAAAAATCTTTATTGGAATATAGTTGCTTTACAATATTGTTAGTTTCTACTATACAGCAAAGTGAGTCAGTTATATATATGCAAATATCCCCTCTTTTTTAGATTTCCTTTCCATTTAGATCACCACAGATCACTGAGTAGTTCCCTGTGCTATAAAACAGTTACCTATTTTATACATAGCAGTGTATATACATCAATTCCAATTCATCCCATCCTCTTCCCTCCTTGGTATCCATACATTTGTTTTCTACACCTGTGTTTCTATTTCTAATTTGCAAATAAGTTCATCTGTACCATTTTTATAGATTCCACATATGAACAAAAATTTTTCCTTTAAAGATTCTAGAGATGGAAGTTCCCCATGTCCCTTGTATACTGTTTTCAAGTTTAGTTTCCTATATAGTGCTTCTGTGTTCAAGAAACTCACATTCTTATGGAGAAGACAAATATGTTCATTCACAATTAAATATAGTGAAGCACATATTAATACAGGGATGTAGCAAATTCTCTGGGAGCACAGGGTCAGATGGCGTTTCACAAAGAAATCTTGAGGAAATGTGGAAAACTTTAGAATTTGCAAGTGCTTCTTGCACTGGACTGTGTAAACCTTCCAATTTTAGTACACATGCTATAACACATGTTCTTTCTATGTTGTTAAACCTAATGCTAAGGTGGGAAGAGACACTAATTTCCTCTCATCAACTTCTCTTACCTGTAGAGATTCACATACATCCATGGATCTCACAAAGATTAATTATAATAAATTTCTAGATCTCTGCTGGAGAGGAAAAGAAAGGGACTTATTTTCATCAACAGGCAGTATTCAACATGTCTCAAGTTTGAAGGCTCAACTTAGCAAGAATTGATTAAATGAACTCTGTCATCTGAAAGTTTCTTTTCTTATCTTTCTCTTTCATGCTCAGAGGTACAAATGTTTGAATCTCAAAGCATCATGGCAGTGATTTCTTTCTCAAAATGTCTGGGGTCTCCAGCCTTGATATGTTTATTTATTGAAGATTCGGGTATGGATAGGGCCATAGAATCCTTCTGAAATCACCCTAAATGCCAAGAGACCATTTTTCCAATTGAATCTGCATGCTGTAATTTGAATGTCCAAAGTGGCCTTTTTCTTGCAATGTAAATGGGATTGTCCAGTTGTCAGGGGATACTGCTCTTTGGTATCCAAATAATTAGACCAAGAGGGAGGTTAACAGAGAATGTACTTAAGTGTTTGAGTAAACAGCTCCCGTACGATCCCTTTTACCTTGTTGTCCAATATATTATTTGATGAGAAATAATGAAGCATCTCTTTCTGGCTTCATAGATTACCTTCAGTGTTTTACTGAGCTCCAGTTCTCATTTTCCAAGCTATAGTTTTGGTGCCAGATACTTCTGCTTGGCAAAAATCTATCCTTGTTTTTTTGTAGAACCCCACTTGGTTCATGGTGTCAATGTATGCAGCTAAAATCCACATCAATTTGCCAAGTACCCTTATAATAAAGGGTGCTCATACAACACTGTCCTAGTAAGTGGAAGTCACAAGGTAACAGGGATTCCCAGATGGCACAGTAGTGAAAAATCTGCCTGAGAATACAGGAGCTGCAGGAGATGCGGGTTTGATCCCTGGGTCTGGAAGATCCCTTGGAGGAGGAATTGGCAACCCACTCCGTTACTCTTGCCTCGAAAATCCCATGGACGGGAGTCTGGAGGGCCACAGTCCATAAGGTCACAAAGAGCTGGACATGACTGAGCATGTATGCTCCAGGTAGCGCTGCTGCACACCTATTATTTTCTTGATAAAATAGGATCAATTTAGCTCATATGTGTCTTTTGCCCTTCACATTTTACCACATCTTTGGAGTAAAGGATTGATGATCAGTAGGAAGGAGTCACATCTGCAATCAAGGGAATTGAAGCCACAGACTAAGGAGAGCAGATCAGATGTTATTGGAGGCCCCATTCTGCCATGACATCCTTGAGCAGCCATACCAGTGCTGATTGTTTTAACTGCTTATGTAAATAACAAATCATGATTGGGTTGAGTCATCATGGTTGAGTTTATTGTTTCAACTGTTTATGCAAACAACAAATCATGATTTGGTTGAGTCATCATGGTTGAGTTTCTGTTACCTGTAACTGAAGGCACTGCTTTTCTACTGATTGACTATTTTTCCCTTTTCTTTGGATAGGCCATTTAGTATTATAGAAAGAGAACCTTTGATGTTTGATACACCTTGATTCAAATTCCAATTCTGCCTCTTATTAGCCTGATCCTGGACAAGTCATTTTACTGATGAATTAGTTTTCTTCTATAAAAAAACAAATAGTAATACCTTTCTCTTAGAATTGTTACAGGACTAAAAAAGATAGTTATATCAAGGCATTTAAAAATAATGTATTCAAAAAGTTCTTTCTGGTGTCATCTCATTAAAACATCATTATTATCATCATCCATAAGTATTTGTTAATTTTGGACTACAAAAGACTCTTTGCTTGAAGCCCATTTAGGATAAGTTCCTAGAATTCTACCTTATCACACAATGAAAAATACAAACCCTAAATTGTGAATAAAAGAGCCATTGCTTTCTCATAAACAAAAGACATAAAAAAGCAAGTATAGATCTTAAAAAATTCTATTCATTGAAGTAGAACTGGTTGATTTATATTCTATCCTTAACTCTATTTCCTAAAAATTAATGTCAGGAAAATATCCATGGGGAAAGAAATAGATATCAGCTACCACAAACCACCAAAAAGTAGATCTCTTCAAAGTGAAAATTTTAAAATCCTTTTAGAAAAGAGTAAAATTTAGAGTCCAGTACCTCTGGGTTCTAAACTCAGTACCATTACTTACTAGGCCTATGACCTTGGCCAGGTTCTAGGTTAGGGAGCTTCAGCTTCTCTTAATGGACCTGTATTAATTATTTTAAAAGATCATACATATTAAGTATCTGATATATTTCTTTAGCACAAAACAAATACTTAATTTTCAAACTGAGTTATTATTATTTTAAGTAGATACAGTGGGAGGAATAGATATTTATACCACCATGTGCTGTGGGCCATTCTAACTGTGCTGCTGACCATAAAACCTCCAGTTACAGTAGATTGTAGAACAAGAAGCTTTCAGAGTCACTGTATTATACTATGTAAATCTAACAATCTAAAAAACTCAAGTCTTTTTTGGAGGCCACAGTTAGCTTCTGATCAATTTTCCTAAAACATCTCAAATTGCTTCTGCATCCTTGCCCATTAAAAAAATTCACTCCATGGAAACCTTTTGAAATATTCTTCCTCTCCCCCAAATTGACAATAAAAGAGAAAATGGCCTTTAGTCATCTTAAACATAATTTTAAAATTTCTAGATATTTCTTTTCTGTTAAAAATTGAAAAGGAGGGAGGGAGGAAGGGAGGAGAAAGGGAAGGAATAAAGGAGAGTAGAAGCGAAGGGAAGAAGGAAAAGATTTATATTAGGATGATACTTGAGGGGAAATGTGTCTGCAGTAGAACTGCTCTAAGATATACTTCCGCTGAGTGACTGAGGAGATCCTATCTGTCGTGGGGAATAATACTAATTAGTGCTCACCACTGCTGGTTTCCTGAAGCCAATCACCACCAGTACAGGCGGAGGGAGAAACAGCACCATACGTCTCTGAGATTGTTCCATCCACTGCTACAGATGGCCAACAACTAAGCAGAATGTTTGCTCAAAATTGTTGTCAATTACTTGTAAGTAAGGATTTTAAAGAATAGCTTACTGAGTTCAAACTGTGTCGTTAATGCTAAATTATGATATCATGCCACCAAAGTGAAAAAAGTATTAATATATCTGCTGACATATTACCATTATCCAAAATCTGTATCTATGAAGAATGCTATTGATGGTCCTCATTTCCTACAGGAAAACCATCTGTCAGCGTAATGTGACAGGATGTGGTTTTATTAGGCATACTGCCGTTAATGCACTGGTTAGAACTCGGAAAAGTGTCTTGCAGATAATATTTGAAGAGTAACTATTTATTGATGAATCAGATTCCAAGACATGTTACCAAGCCCAAGCTTGCTCTGGTTGCTGCACAATATGCCAGGGAGATGAGTTGTTGGGGTAAGGAAGAATGACTGTAATCAGAAAGCCAGCAGAGAAGATGGCAGACTAGAGTCTCAAAAAAACCCTTCTTGTCCCAGACTGGATTCAAGATCTTGTTATACAGAGGAGGGCAAGGGGAAGGGGCTCACTGCTATATGGACCAATAGCTTAGCAGGACCAATAATATCACCCCTTGACAGTTGCTTTCTTTGGGGTGGAGCTTGAGCAGGGACCTACTGCAGCATGTATAAATGGCTGCTGTAGGTGGCAACTGCCTCCGCCCCCCATTTTATTGTTGTTGTTTAGTCGCTAAGTCGTGTCTGACTCTCTGTGACCTCACAGACTGTAGCCCGCCAGGCTCCTCTGTTCATGGGATTTTCCAGGCAAGAGTATGGAAATGGGTTGCCATTTCCTTCTCCAAGGTATCTTTCCAACCCAGGAATGGGACCTGAGCCTCCTGTATTGGAAGGCTGATTCTTTACCACTGAGCCACCAGAGAAACTTACATCATTACATATAGAACCCCAAAAGAAACTGCAGTGGGGAGAATTTATTTTGGAGTTTCAGTAAAAATAATGAGAATAACTCGTGCTTATTCATTATTTTACTTAGAGGTCTTTACTCTCCTGAATTGCAACAGAAATTCTTGCTGTTCTACTGAGTATTTTATTTTTGAAGTGATTACATTTCTTTCCACTTATAGTTTATTTAATCTTTGATTAAATAGAGCATCCCTGGCAGCACTCTACTTTTCTTTCTTTCTTTTTTTTTTTTTTTTTGGTATAAGGATGCCTATAATGGAAATGTGAACTGAGTGATTTTATAAAGAAGAAAATCTTTAAAGGGCTTCAGAGAAGAGGTGCAATTTGAAGCAAGTCTTTAAGATGAATAATAGATTCTGAAGAGGCAAAATACAAGAAATCAGATCATGTACAGAGTCACGTTCAGAGAGTGGTGAGAAGTCCAATGTGATTTTAGTACAGAGGACAGACAGAAGTGGAGAGACATGGGAAAGTGCAAGAGGGGTGGAAAGATAGGCCTTAAAAGGTAAATTGGATATAGACTATGTTACTGAAACTAGCATGACAATATCATTGACCAGTACCACCATTTACTTAGCACTTACTCTGCTAGGTGTGATAAATGTCATATATAATTTAATAATCTTAAGTGCTTCATAAGGACATTATTAACATCTCCATTTGATGAGTGAAGAGGCTGAGCCATAGAAAAATTACTTCTCCAAGATCACACAGCTAGTAAGGGATGAAGTCATAATTCAGCCCAGTTCTGTGGGATTTCAAAGCCCATTTGCTTAACTCTTCAGTATATTGTGTCCCAGTATGCTGTGGCGATTCTTTTGGTCTATACCAAGATTTATGCACTTTATCCTTTAGGCATGAAAAAATCAATGGGAGGGCTTCAGACAGGAAAGTGATGATGTATAGAAGACAGTGTGACAGTCAAAGAGACATGGGACTGTTTCCTAAGCTATCCATATTGATATGTCTATATTCATAGGTATATACACATACATATATATATCATATTCATATATATTCAGCTATAGCTCTCTATCTATATTCATATCTACTGTTTGGCAGTGAAGAATATAGAGTAGATTGAAATAGACCCTAAATTTCTATGTTTGGATACTGGTTGAATTATAGGCCATTAAACCAAGAAAATAATGTAAGCAAATCAAGATAAGAGATAATGAAATTCATTTTGTACATGTTGAATTGGAAATACTTATAAAGCACTAAGGACAGTTAGCATTTGGATATCTTTCTTTAAGCACACTGTCTTTCAGGCTCACACTATCCAGAATAGAACATGTTGTTAATTTCTTTTCCAGGATCTAAACTTGGAGTCTGAAGTGAGATGAATGACAATGCCCTTAAACACTATGACTGTCCAACTCTGAAACACATTAACACCAGGTTTTACGACTGGTTACACAGGACATGAAAAGGAATATGGCTCCCATCTCCTTCTGGCTCCAGGACTGGTATAAAAGAGAATAGAGTTCCCAGCCATGTCCTTGTCACTCTGTTAGCCTACAGGCTCCTTGGGACATAGAAGGGACATTTCAAAGACTTGCTTTAGAATCCACAGAGGAGCTTTTAAAACAATGACTCCTTGAACCTGAACTTAATGAGTCTTGAATATCAGAATCAGGAATATAAATTCTTAAAAAGCTCTACAAATAGTACAATGAGTAACTAGCATTTCTAATAACAAACATATATTGAGCATTTATGGCTGTCCTTTTCTAAGTGCTATAAATGAATTCATATAATTAATCCTCCCTACAGCCCTGGGAGATTTTTCTGAGGATTTAGCCACTCATGAGCTGGTTTGATCTATCTCACTCATATCCACTTGCTTTTCTGCTATAATATGCATGTTTAGTCACTTCAGTCATGTCTGAAATAATGGTAAAACAACCTTTGAATATTGTTTGCTTGCTTTTAAACATTTAAAATGTTTATTAAATACTTATGATAGACCAGATCCTGTTCTAGGTATTAGAGCTATACAACCAATTATGACAGACAAAATAGCTTCTCTCATAAAGTTCATATTACATTCTACACTATGCACTTAGGTGTTTTCCATGCTATGAATTCATAGAAACGTTTATTTAATAAATAGGCACATGAATCCAAGGGGATATAGCAGTAAGCAAGACAGATATGGTCCATGAAGAGCCTACTGCAAGGGGTTGATTTTAGAATTCTTTCAAAACAATAAATATGTAATTTAAAATGATGACTAATGCTCCCAAGAGAAACGCATGATGTTATGAAAATGCATAAAACTTTAGTTTAGGTAGCAAAGTCAGGAAAGGAAAGGCTTTGCAATGAAAGTGACAATCAAGCTGAAACCTAGAGAAGATAAAGGAATCATTTGGGGAAAGAAGTGAGGGAAGATGGTTTCAGGCATATGCATGGAAACAGCAAAGAGATTAAGCTGTTCAGAAACTGAGGAAGGCTGGTGATGTGCAGAGGAGGGGAGAGTGGTGACAGATGAGATGGGAACAGTAGGCAGAGGCCAGATTTTGCCGGGTCTGATTGGCCATAGTGTGGAGTTTGGAATTTCTCTTAAATACTCTGAGAAGTTCTGAGTATGCTTTCTACAGGAAGTGTTCTGATTTAATTTGGATTTTACATGATCGTTTGTGATTTGTGGAAGGAGAGTTTCTTGCTCTTTAACATCCTCCTTTCCTTAGAACCATTTTTTTGAATCCTGGCTGACCCTGAAGCTAGAATAATAAATTCAAGATGAGGAAGAGACAGAGATAACTTTTAGGAACAGTAAGAGAAAGCCCAACTTGACAATGGAGACAATCTTCTCATTCATCTTCACTTGCCCACTCTACTCCCATCCCCCATACCTATCAGGCAGATTGGAACCCAGTGGAACCAAGTGAACATCATATCAGGAAATGAGGAGAAAAAGATAGGCGACTAGGGGGTTGGAAGAAAAAAAGAGGTTAAAGAGAAGAGAAGACATCCATAGAAGGCTTGTTTTGTAATGAATGGAAGGACATGTCCCACTCTGCCCAAAACAGACATGAAAAATAGGCAACATAAGGACTGTGTAACTTACTGAGGACCCATGGAAGAGGATGAACTGAAAGAGTAGAGAAGCCATTCTGGTCTCCCCACCACTGTAGACCCTGCATGGATTGGCGATTGTAGAAAACTAAATTGAATTGGAAGTGTCTCAAGGAAATGACAACCACTATAAACAAACAAATAGGGCTTCCCAGGTGGTGCTAGTGATAGAGTCTACTTTCCAATGCAGGAGATGCAGAAGACACTGGTTCAGTCCTTGGGTGAGAAAGATCCCTTGAAGTAGGAAGTGGCAACCCATTCCAGTATTCTTGCCTAGAAAATCCCATGGGCACAGGAGCCTGGCAGGCAGCAGAGCATAGGGCCGCAAAGAGTTGGACATGACTATGTGACTGAGCACATAATAAAAGCAGTACTTACTGATAGTTTCCATGCACCCAAAGTAATTTGCCAGTGTTAACACATTAGATCCTGCAACCACACTCAGAGGTAGGAACTATTAGTATTCCCATTTTATGGAGGAATTAATGGAGGCACAGTGAGATTAGAGAACTTGCCCAAGGTCATTAAATTAGAAAGTGGGATTTATGTAAAAGTCATATTTTCTATTCTCTGTACTGCATCCAATACTTGAACTATTTCAAATCCTAAAAGATGGTGCTGTTAAAGTGGTGCACTCATTATGCCAGCAAATTTGGAAAACTCAGCAGTGGCCACAAGACTGGAAAAGATCAGTTTTCATTCTAATCCCAAAGAAAGGTAATGCCAAAGAATGTTCAAACTACTGCACAATTGCACTCATCTCACACACTAGCAAAGGATTGCTCAAAATTCTCCAAGACAGGCTTCAACCGTATGTGAATTGTGAACTTCCAGATATTCAAGTTGGACTTACAAAAAGAAGAGAAACCAGAGATCAAATTGCCAATGATCCATTGATGATCTGTTGGATCATTGAGAAAGCAAGAGAGTTCCAGAAAAACATCTATTTCTGCTTTATTGAGTATGCCAAAGTGTTTGACTGTGAGGATCACAAAAAAAAAAAAAATGTGGAAAATTCTTAAAGAGATGAGAATACCAGCCCACCTGACCTGCTTCCTGACAAATGTGTATGCATGTCAAGAAGCAACAGTTAGAAGTGGACATGGAACAACAGACTGGTTTCAAATCGGGAAAGGAGTATGTCAAGGCTGTATATTTGCACCCTGCTTATTTAACTTATATACAGAGTACATCATATGAAATGCTGGGCTGGATGAAGCACAAGCTGGAATCAAGATTGCCAGGAGAAAAATCAATAACCTCAGATATGCAGATGACACCACCCTTATGGCAGAAAGCGAAGAAGACCTCAAGAGCCTCTTGATGAAAGTGAAAGAGGAGAGTGAAAAAGTTGGCTCAAAAGTCAACATTCAGAAAACTAAGATCATCGCATCTGGTCCCATCTCTTCATGGCAAATAAATGTGGAGACAATGGAAGCCATGAGAGACTTTGTTTTCTTGGGCTCCAAAATCACTGCAGATGATGACTGAAGCCATGAAATTAAAAGATGCTTGCTCCTTGGAAGAAAAGCTATGGTCAACCTAGACAGCATATTAAAAAGCAGAGACATTACTTCATCAACAATGGTCTGTCTAGTCAAAGCTATTGTTTTTCCAGTAGACATGTATGGATGTGAGAGTTGGACCATAGATAAGGCTGAATGCTGAAGAATTGATGCTTTTGAACTGTGGTGTTGGAGGACACTCTTGAGAGTACCTTGGATTGCAAGGAGATCAAACCAGTCAATCCCAAAGGAAATCAACCCTGAATATTCATTGGAAGGACTCATGCTGAAGCTGAAACTCTAATACTTTGGCCACCTGATGCAAAGAACTGACTCACTGAAAAAGAACCTGATGCTGGGAATGAATGAAGGCAGGAGGAGAAGGGGATGACAGAGGATGAGATGGTTGAATGGCATTACTGACTTGATGGACATGAGTTTGAGCAAGCTCCGGGAGTTGGTGATGGACAGGGAAACCTGGAGTGCTTCAGTCCATGGGGTCACCAAGAGTCAGACACGACTGAGTGACTGAATTGAACTGAACCACATCCACTGCATTCTACCCACCGCCCCCCAACCTGACTTCATATTATTTTCAGGATTCATGTCCATTAGTGGGCTGGTTTTTCAAAGTGTCATGGCTTCATTCACAACAGAATCAGGATATCGTCAAACAATGTAAAATTGCAGAAACTGTGTCCTTGACAGCCTTCTCTGATTTGCCTTTGCTCCACTTCAATCAGCTATGAGAACACTCGGGTAGGATTCCTCTGGGCTAACGATGAATAACTAATGTAACTGATCATTCCTTTCAGAGACCAGTGATAGTTCTAGTGCCAGGCACATGTTACAACTCTTATGGATGATTTAGTTTTGATTAATGTTTCATCATGTTTTCATAGTTTTCAGGAAATATATTTTAGTTCTTAGGTTTCCAAGGAACTGTACGCCTCAAGATGAAATGATGAAACCATAGAAAACAGCTGCCATGAAGACAGTCATTATTGCTACTGGAAAATGTAGGGCATGGATCTGAAATGAAGATTAAGCTCTTTTCTCCCTCACTGAAGTAAGCTTTTCTGCATTAGTTGAATGCCTCCCTGAGTCACTACAAAATATAGCCACTTAACCAGTGTTATGGAAATATTTGGAACATTAAAAAACAAAAGATGTTACAAGAGGCATCAGCACTTAGAAAAAAGTACATATTTAATTTCTAGAATTGTAGTTTTTATAATTATAATTTCTTTGTAATGATTTCTAATATATTTATATGGATAACCAGCTAAATATTTTTTATTAGGAATCTGTATACTTTTGTTATTGTTCAATCACTAAGTTTTGCCCAACTCTTTAAAACCCATAGACTGCATCATGCCAGGCTCCCCTGTCCTTCACTGAGTCCTGAAGTTTGCTCCGATTCATGTCTACTGAGTCAGTGATGCTATCTAACCATATGTAACCATCTTTCCCTCTGTTGCCCCTTTCTCCTGCCCTCAATCTTTCCCAGCATCAGGGGCTTTTCCAACGAGTCAGTTCTTTTCATCAAGTGGTCAAAGTATTGGAGCTTCAGCTTCAGCAGTTCTTTCAATGGATATTCAGGGTTGATTTCCTTTAGGATTGACAGTTTTTATCTCCTTGCTGTCCAAGCAACTCTCAAGAGTCTTCTCCCACACCACAGTTCAAAAGCATCAATTCTTTGGCATTCAGCCTTCTTTATGATCCAACTTTTATATTCATACATGACTACTGGAGAAACCATAGATTTAACTGCATACTTACTCATGCATTGTTCTGCTACTATGGATCTCTAATTGGTATAGTACTACAACCTAATGCAGTCTCTATTATACACAATATAAATTATGCTTGGTGTGAGGTAAATAGAGACACAAATACCCCATCTTTAAACATGGGTTCAGGGAGCAGGTACACCAACAATTCAGTTAGAATTCAAAATAAATGAAATAATCTTATAAAATAGGTTGAATGAAAGGTCTGAGGGGCTGCAAAGAAGGCAGAGTTAAGAGAGATGAAATTTCCTGAAGAAGGTGCTATTAAACAGAATCTTGAATAATTGTCTGGATCTCAAGTGTACAATAACTGCAAATATTAAGTCTTTAAGAAATATTGGCTGTATGAATGTGATTAAAAATCTAGTGGGTGGTACAGCCATTTTGAAAAACAGTTTGACCATTTCTTATATTATAATACATATATTATATATTCTTGCCACACAAACCAGCAATTGCACTGCTTGGCAACTACCCAAAGAGTTGATAACTTATATGGACACAAGAATCTGCACATGAATGTTTATAGCAGATTTATTCATAATTGCCAAAGTTTAGAATCAACCAAAATGTCTTCAAGTGGGAGGATAGATAAGCGAATGTTCATATATCAAAACATGCAATCTTATTCAACACTAAAAAGAAGTGAGCTATCAAGTCACAAAAATACATGGGGGAAACTTAAATGTATGGTACTAAGTGAAAGAAACAAATCGGAAAAGGCTGCTTACTGCATGATTCCAATTATATGACAATGGGGAAAAGGTAAAACTATGGAGACAGGAGAAAATTCAGTGGTTGCCAAGAGTGAGGGGAGGGATGAATAGGTGTAGCTCAGAGGGTTGTTAGGGCAGTGAAAATACTCTTTATGAGGCTATTACGTTGGATGCATTATACACTTGTCCAAACCCATAGACTCCACAACACCAAGAGTAAATCATAATGCACACCACAGACTTCTGGTGATTATGCTTTGTCAATGCAATTTGATCAGTTGTAACAAACGTATCACTCTGATAGGAAATACTGATAATGGGGGTAGTTTACATGTGTACCATTGGGGAATATATGGGAAATCTCTGTACCTGTCTCTCAATTTTATTGTGAACCTAAAACTGTTCTAAAAAAAAAAAAAGTTTTGTTTTATTTGTAAATAAGAAAAATCTAGTGGCAAAGAAAAGAGAGAGGAAGAGTTCAGGAAGGGACAAATGGGAACAGTATTCTAGACAGAGAGATCATTTCCCTGAATCCTTTTAGTAAGAATATAGACCTACAGTGAGACTAAAGAAGACATAACTGAATTACACACTGGGGCTGTCGGAAACTGGAGAAACGATTGGCTGTGGTTTGACACATGTAAGAAGTGTGATATTAGGAAGGATGTGTGAACATAATTTCAAAGATGTGATTATTTTCTATCTTTCTGTGTCTCAGGCAATGGCTGTACCATCCATTCAGCTGAACAAGTCAGATTCCTAGAAATTGTCCTTGACAGGCCGTGAGTTCTGTTGATATTATGTCCTGGTGCTGGGAAACAGGCCATTTCTCCATATCCCCAGCACCTCTAGTCTTCGCACATTAGATTCTTAGAATTCCTTCTAAATGGTTTCTCTTCATCCACCCAGACTCTTAATTCTGTTCTCTACTTTGCAACTAAAGTGATCTTTTAAAAAAAGCCTATCTTCTTTGATAAAACTCTTACCTGGTTTGTCCTTAACATGGTACAAAAATTCTTCACGATGTGTTCCCTGCCTCCATATCCAGTCTTATTTCACACCATTCTCATATATCATTATAAACTGTCTTTCGATGGACTAACTTACATTTAAATGTATGTTTGTGTGCTTAGTCACTCAGTCGTGTCTGAGTCTTTGCAACTCCATGGACTGTAGCCTACCATAGTCCTCTGTCTGTAGAAATTTCCAGGTAAGAAAACTGGACTATGTTGCTATTTCCAGTGGCTCTTCCTGACCCAGGGATCAAACCTGCATCTCCTGTGTCTCCTGCATTGGCAGGCAGATTCTTTACCACAGAACCACGCGGAAACCCCTACATTTGTATGTTTGTGTGATTAATTTTTCTCTTTCTTACCAGGGGTATCCATAAACTTATATGAACTCTGCCTCTAACTTTGCATCCCAGTAGTATGATTCTGAGAAGTTATTTAAACTTTTAAACTTTATCATTCTGTTTCTTCATCTTAAAAGAAAATAGAATGAAAATATCTATTGAGTGATTTTTATAGATTAAATGGAACAATAGTCACAAGAGTTCGGAGAACAATGCCTGACATAATACATGCTCAATAGGTCAGACCTGCTAGATACAGAATGTCAGTGCATGTAACAAAATCTGGTTCTGCATTTCATTGATTTGCATGATGCCTGACCCAGTTGTATAATCCCTCAATGAATATTTTTAAATAAACAAATAATAAATGATATAAGTTCAAGAGTGTACAAGTTCAAGAGTGTACACTCAGTTACACAATGGAATACTATTTCATACTTATGGAATTTAAAAGCTAATATATATATCTATGGGCTTCCCTGGTAGCTCAGCTGGTAAAGAATCTGCCTGCAATGCAGGAGACCCCAGTTCGATTCCTGGGTCAGAAAGATCTGCTGGAGAAGGGATAGGCTACTCACTCCAGTATTCTTGGGCTTCCCTGGTGGCTCAGCTGGTAAAGAATCCACCTGCAATTCAGGAAACCTGGGTTCGATCCCTGGGTTGGAAAGATCCCCTGGAAAAGAAAAGGGTTACCCACTCCAGTATTCTGGCCTGGAGAATTCCATGGACTGTATAATTCATGGGGTCACAAAGAGTCGGATGCAACTGAGTGACTTTCACTTTCATACATGTCTACAATATTGACAAGGAGTCCAACTGATTTCTGTATTTGAGTCTTAAAAGATGATAATTTAGGTGTAAATTCTTAATCCACCTGCCAATGCAGGAGACACAGGAGATGCGGGTTCAGTCCCTGAGTGGGAAAGATCCCCTGGAAAAGGAAATGGCAACCCACTCCAGTATTCTTGCTTGAAAAATTCCATGGCCAGAAGAGCCTGGTGGGCTACGGTCCATGGAGTCTCAGAGGTGGACACTACTGGGCATGCATGCATATCTTAGTCCTGCAGGTCAAGAAAAACAAATTTTGGTGATATTTAAATTAAGCTCATTTGGGAATATTGGTTTTCCATAACTAGTCTCACAAGACATGGCTATAAAAACAAGAGTCCTAATTTATTTTCTTAAAAGGAGAGATTTAACTATACAATGTATATGACAGTTTATGTTTTTATTTGCATATCTTCCCTTTCTTAGGATAGTCTATATGAAAAGCAAATATTATAGAAAATGTATTTGTTAGTCATGAAGTCAGAGCAAAGGGCATAATTGGATAATGTTTGTAACTGGTGACAGTAGGCTAGTCACGGATATTATGATCCAGCCGTCTTCACTTTATGAACAAAATGACAATAGACACATTACCTCCCCATGAATTGTCCTGACCCAGTCGTGATTTTGGTGATAGTGTATCTTTTGCTAGACAATACACAGGCAACTTATTTGTGTTTATTGTTTTCTTTTTTCAAATTTTTGCTTAGATTGACATTTCTATGACCATTAAGTCAGAAGAAAACAACTTGATCTTTCTTTATTAGACTGAGACATTTCCTAAATCTTCTCAGTCATAGTTCTACAGATTGATTTTAGGGTAGTGTTGTTGTTGTTATTGTTATTTGGCCTTTTAACTAAGTTAATTGCATTCTTTATGTTGAGGTTTTCTGTTCTCATTCTGGAGAAATTTGCTGATGTCTACAATATGCTGAATACTACATTAATATTAAATAGTTGACTTTTCCAGTATCTTTTCATTTCATGTTTGGGCTATTTTTTATATATGGACAATTTCATTGTTATAGTTGTTGTTTTTTAATGTTTCCTTGTTATGATAATCAGAAAGGAACCTTCCAAAATTCAACTGAGGAAGATTTGTAGAATAACAGAAAAGAAAAAAATGTGCAGATGTGATGGCAGTATTTTATTTTACTTTTAATTGAAAGATAATCGCTTTACAATATCATGTTGTCTCTGTCACACATTAACATGAATCAGCCATAGGTATACATGTGTCCCCTCCCTCTTAAACCTCCTTCCCACTTCCCACCCCATTCCACCCCTCTAGGTCATCACGGAGCACCAGGTTGAGCTCCCTGCCTCACATGGCAACTTCCCACTGGTTATCTATTTTACACATGGTACTGTATATGTTTCCATGCTACTCTCCATTCATGCCGCACTCTCCTTACCCCACTGTGTCTACAACTCTGTTGTTTATGTCTGAGTCTCCATTGCTGGGTGGCAGCATTTTAGATGTACCTGCTCTGGAGCTTTATTTGCACAGAAGCTAAGACTCAGATAAGGATGCTGATTTCGTAAGTTTACAATTGTCATGGAATTGAATTTTATTTAAAAGGAAATAATTGTTCTCTCTTTATTAATAAATCCTCATGAATTATCTTGAAGCCTTTTAGTTTTCCTCATCATTCGATTACAGGAAGAAATGTTCTTTTATAGTCTTAATGAGTATTTATGTGAAAGATGGCTTTAAAGTTACTAAAGATAGATATAGTAAAATTTCCATATTTTTAGACTAATCAGGGAGTTTAAATGTAATGAAAGGTCTGAAATTATTTTTATTATTTTCAAGTGTAGCAGTAACTAAAACAGTCTAACTCCAGGCCTATTAGTGAGACATAGCAGACTGTTTGTAGTTAGCATACTGGTTGCTCTAAGATGCAATTAAATATCCAAATAATATTCTAAAGGACACTTGAAAGAACAAACGGGATTTTTACTATTGATTTTTCAAACCTGTTTTCCAAAATTGTACAAAATTTTATTTTGTCTAAAAATCAAAATTATATGTTACATAATTATATAAATCTATATCTTGTTTTAAAATTGTCACAAGCTTCAAATTTGTAAGGGACACCTAGGATGTAAACCATATTAAAACTTTGAGGGTGGAAAGTTGAAACTTATTTTTTTGAAATAGCAGCTTCATGTGTTTTATGGTCTTCTGAGTTTTTAATGTCTGCACAGCTCTAATTATGATTACAATTACTGGCTCAGTTAAACTTGAATGCATGATTATGTGGGAGGATTTTAGGTAATAAGTTAGAAATTTTAACTCAGTAATTGCCAGTGATTAATTCTATTTTTTCAGACTGCTTTCTGTTTGAATTTGAAAAGTTGGTTTATTATTTCCTCAAACTGTAATTGCCTCTAAATTATGTACAAGGCTTTAAGTTCTGAGTTAATTATATCCTAGTGAGCTTTTTAAAATCAAACCTAGAAGTTTCAAGGTGTACACATCTTAAGAACCCGTTAAATCCTTTAACATGTGTCTGGGTAAAGAACTGCCATGCATGATTGATGACTGGTTTTTGAAGCTCTTTCAATTCTATGGTGCCAGTCATTAAAGGCATTGAAGTTCATCTCTATTGAAGAATTTATAGAGATTCAAAAAATTATAATTATGCTGGTGAATCTCTGGTCAATGCTTTTTATCCCAACTTCTTTAGAAAATACAAGCTCCTGGTCTGAACTGTGGAAAAAAATGTAGGCATAGAAAGTGTCAGGTCACAATCATTTTATTTAACCTGTACTCATTAAATTTCCAAAAATGGAAAACAAAGTAGCATAATGAAAAGAATGAGAAATCCTGAAGGCTAAAGTTGACATATGTCATGATGATATTACAATTAATTTGTGAAATAAATGAAATGTCCTTCCATTTACCTGCTCATTTATTCATACTAAAAGTGGTATGGAGTTCTGACTCAAGAGAGTACATGTATAATACTCATTCACTTTTCATTCTTCTGGCGATGTATAGAGATAAGAACTTAAAAAAATACATATAAACCTTAAACAATGACATGAATCATGAGATAGGGTTAATTAAAGAGTGGAAAAGGAGAGAGACAAATACATTTCTGGAAGACTAAAGACAATTGAGGACATGATGACAAGTTGAAAGAGAAAACAGAACCAAAAGAGTCATTTTTCATAATATGCACAGTGAAATTTCAGTGGAGTCAGAACCCTAGCTTCCTGAGTAAAGACAAGAAAAACTAAAAACTTGAAAACATGGGACAAATTGATGTCTTTTTGAACAGCTGCTCCAGGTGGCCTTCACGCACATATCCTTAATTCACCGGTAAAAACAAACAAAAATACTTGCTTGTTTCGTATTTTCTATTAGCAATGCTGGATGTTGATAACTTTTAAACAGAATTTTTGAAACTCAACTGAAGTATTGATATAGGGTGAAAGCAAAAGTGATATTTTTAGACATGTAAGAATCTGTAAATTTTATTTTGTATCCACCTTTTCTGAGGAAATTATTTGAGAATCTATATTAGAAAAATGGAATAAAACCAAACAAGAAATATATAAAATAAATAAACTAGCCTTGGAAGGAAACAATCATGATACTTTAAAAAAATGAAAGCTTTAAAAAAGATCTGGAGAAAAATAATCAGGGATCAAAAAATAAAACTAAATGTAAAATAAATGACAATGTGGAGAATTTTTGGCAGATATGCAGAAATAAAAAAGAATCAAGTGGAAATTCTGAAATGGAAAATGACTGAATTTAATAATTAAATGAATCAGTTTAACACCAGAATAGAAACAGCAAATAGAAAATTAGTGACAGAATTAGTGGTCCTGATATATCGGAAGAAAATGTCCAGACTAAAGAATAGGAAAATCAGAGGATGGAACATAAGGCACAACCAATATGATTTTTCATGTCTAACATATGTGAAATGGAGTCCAAGGAGAAGAGGCAGAAAGAATGGGATTAAAAAATGTATTTGAAAAGATAATGGCTGAGAATTTTCCCCAAATTGTTCAAAAACATGAAATCACATATTCAAAAACTTCGTGACCCTAAACAAAGTTAAAAGACTAAACAAAATATTTTAGCTTATAAAAGCACGGTGCTGAAAAACAAATATTAAAAGAACCTTGAATCAGCCAGAAGAAAATGGTACATTACATTTAAAGGACAGTAAAAACAGAAAACAACTTTGAACACAAAAGATACAGTCAAAGTACAATGAAATGATATCTTCAAAGTACTGATGGGAGGGAATAAAGCCCTCTGGCCTAGAATCCTGTAATCATTGAAAATATTATTCAAAAATGAGAAAAAGTAAAGATTTAGATAATAGCAAAAGAAATATTGATGTAATTTAGCAGCAGTAGAATTACATTAAAGAAAATACTGAAGGGCATTCTTCCTACAGAGATTCTGAAAGAAAACAAGAGCAATAGAAAATATATGAGTGAATATAAATGTTAATTTTTAAAAACAAAAATAATTTTATGGGGATATATAGTCTATATAATATGATATATATAGTATATGCCTTTATATAATGTTGGATATATATATGTAATATCCAAGAATAAAACAAAAAAGTTAGAAGAAAGTAAAAGCAGTTGCCATATTCTAAAGTCTTTGAAAATCAACAATACTTAATTCTATATAGACTTAAATAAGTTAAGAATATATGTGGGCATTTCCAGGAAAATAACAGGATACTAAAAACACATAATTAACGAGCTAATATGTGCAGAGATATGAGCAAAAAGTTAGTAGATATATTACAATGTGAGTTTAAAAAATAAACACTACAAAAGTAACAAGAACAGGAAAAAATGAAAGCAAATATTACGATCAGAAAATCAATAACAAAATGGCACATATAATTCCAACTGTTTCAAATATTATATCACACATTAATTTAATAAGTACTCTAATTAAAAGGCAAAGATTATCAGAGTCAGTAAAACGCGTGTGTCTGTGTGTGTGTGTGCTCAGTCGTGTCTGACTCTGCTACCCCATGGACTGTAACCTGCCAGGCTCCTCTCTCCATGAAATTTTCCAATCAAGAATACCAAAGTGGGTTGCCATTTCCTACTCCAGGGGATCTTCCCGACCCAGGGATCAAACCTCTTATGTCTCCTGCACTGACAAGCAGACTCTTTCTACTGCACCACCTGGGAAGCCCCAAAGATTTAATATGTGTATTTAAGCTCGTTAATAGCTGTATTCCAACTGTGGTGCTAGGGAAGACTCCTGAGAGTCCCTTGGAGAGCAAGATCAAACCAGTCAATCTTAAGGGAAATTAACCCCAAATACTCTTTGGAAAGACTAATGCTGAAGCTGCCGTTTCACTACTTTGGCCATATAACGGGAAGAGCTGACTCATTGGAAAAAATCCTGATGCTGGGAAAGATTGAAGGCAGAAGAAGAGGGTGACAGAGAATGTGATAGTTGAATGGCATCACTGATTCAGCAGACTTGAACTTGGGCAAACTCCGAGAGATGGTGAGAGACAGGGAAGCCTGGCATGCTACAGTCCATGAGGTTGTGAAAAGTCGGACACAACTTGGTGACTGAACAACAACAAAATTTTCAAATACCAAGTTCATCAAATTGCGTTTAATAGATGCAGGGTTCTTTTTTTTTTTTTGTCCTAAATTATCCCCCAATAAAAATGATTTTAAAAGCCCCAAGTATACTCAGAGAATGTAGAAAGAAGATAAGAACAAATATCAGAGAAAAAAATTAACCAAATAAAAGCCCAGTGTATGACAGAAAAGCAATAAAGCTATCAGTTCAGTTCAGTTCAGTCGCTCAGTCGTGTCCGACTCTTTGCGACCCCATGAATTGCAGCACGCCGTGCCTCCCTGTCCATCACCAACTCCCGGAGTTCACTCAGACTCACATCCATCAAGTCGGTGATGCCATCCAGCCATCTCATCCTCGGTCGTCCCCTTCTCCTCCTGCTCCCAATCCCTCCCAGCATCAGAGTCTTTTCCAATGAGTCAACTCTTCGCATGAGGTGGCCAAAGTACAGGAGTTTCAGCTTCAGCATCAGTCCTTCCAATGAACACCCAGGACTGATCTTTAGAATGGACTGGTTGGATCTCCTTGCAGTCCAAGGGACTCTCAAGAGTCTTCTCCAACACCACAATTCTTCGGAGCTCAGCTTTCTTTACAGTCCAACTCTCACATCCATACACGACCACTGGAAAAACCATAGCCTTGACTAGATGGACCTTTGTTGGCAAAGTAATGTCTCTGCTTTTTAATATGCTGTCTAGGTTGGTCATAACTTTCCTTCCAAGGAGTAAACGTCTTTTAATTTTAAGGCTGCAATTACCATCTGCAGTGATTTTGGAGCCCCAAAAAACAAAGTCTGACACTGTTTCCACTATTTCCCCATCTATTTCCCATGAAGTGATGGGACCAGATGCCATGATATTGCTTTCTGAATGTTGAGCTTTAAGCCAACTTTTTCTCTCTCCTCTTTCACTTTCATCAAGAGGCTCTGTAGTTCCTTTTCACTTTCTGCTACAAGGATGGTGTCATCTGCATAGATGACCCTTTGTTAAAACAAATACAGTTGATCAACTTCTGGCAATAAAGGTCAAGGAATGATGGGAAGGTACGAAAAACCAATATCAGGAATGAAAAAAGACATAATTTCATATCATATAAATATTTAAGTCATTTTAAGAAATAATGGATATATTTGAAATTTTGGCTAAAACAGACAATGTTTTTAGAAAAATACAGCTCATCAAAACAGACAGAATAAGAACCAAAAATCTGGATCATCTTATATTTAAAAAGAAATGAAATTTGTAATTAAAAATGACCTATGAAGAAAATTCCAGTCACATACGGCTTGACCTGTTATATTTGCCAAATATGACAGATTAGGAAAAGAGGAACATTTTCCAATTTCTTTTATGAGGCAAGTACAATCTTGATATTAAACCTGATAAGAACACCCCAATAAATGAAAATAATGAATTAATCTCCAAAGAACAGAAATGTTAAAATCAAATGAAATGTTAGCAGATCAAATCCAGAAAAAATATAAGAGGATAAGGCATTATGAGCAAGTTGGATTTATTTGACGAATTTAAGTTTGGTTTAACATTTGAGATTAGCCAACTTAACTAAATACATTAATAGAATAAAGAAAATACTTTAGCTAAACTGACTGAACAAATTTTATAGAATTCAATAAATATTTATGATATCAGTTCAGTTCAGTTGCCTGGTCGTGTCCAACTCTTTGTGACCCCATGGATTGCAGCTTGCTAGGCTTCTCTGTCCACCACCAACTCCTGGAACTTCCTCAGACTCATGTCCATGAAGTTGGTGATGCCATTCAACCATTTCATCCTCTGTCACCCCCTTCTTCTGCCTTCACTCTTTCCCAGCATCTGGGTCTTTTCCAATGAGTCAGTCCTTCACATCAGGTGGCCAAAGTATTGGAGTTTCAGTTTCAGCATGTGTTCTTCCAATGAATATTCAGGACTGATTTCCTTTAGGATTGACTGGTTGGATCTCCTTGCAGTCCAAGGAACTCTCAAGAGTCTTCTCCAACACCACAGTTCAAAGCATCAATTCTTCACCACTCAGTTTTCTTTTTAGTCCAACTCTCACATCCATACAAGACTACTGAAAAACCACAGCTTTGACTAGATGAACCTTTGTTGGCAAAGTAATATCTCTGCTTTTTAGTATGCTGTCTAGATTGGTCACAGCTTTTCTTCCAAGGAGCACGCGTCTTTTAATTTCATGGCTTCAGTCACCGTCTGCAGTGATTTTGGAGCCCCCCAAAATAGTCTGCCACTGTTTCCATTGTTTCCACATCTATTTGCCATGAAGTGATGGGACTGGATGCTATGATCTTAGTTTTCTGAATGTTGACTTTTAAGCCAGATTTTTCACTCTCTTCTTTCACTTTCTCAAGAGGCTCATTAGTTCTTCTTTGCCTTCTGCCATAAGGATGGTGTCATCTGCATATCTGAAGTCATTGATATTTCTCCCAGCAATCATGATTCCAGCTTGTGCTTCATCCAGCCTAGCATTTCACATGATGTACTCTGCATATAAGTTAAATAAGCAGAGTGACAATATACAGCCTTGACGTACTCCTTTCCCAATTTGGAACCAGTCTGTTGTTCCATGTCCAGTTCTAACTGTTGCTTCCTGATCTGCATATAGGTTTCTCAAGAGGCAGGTCAGGTGGTCTGGTATTCCCATCTCTTGAAGGATTTTCCACAGTTTGTTGTGATCCATGCAGTCAAAGGCTTTGGCATAGTCAATAAAGGAGAAGTAGATGTTTTTCTGGAATTCTCTTGCTTTTTCCATGATCCAGTGGATGTTTGTAGATATCAGTTCAGTTCAGTCCAGTCGTTCAGTCGTGTCTGACTCTTTGCAACCCCATGAATCGCAGCATGCCAGGCCTCCCTGTCCATCACCAACTCCCGGAGTTCAGACTTATATCCATCAAGTCAGTGATGCCATCCAGCCATCTCATCTTCTGTCATCCCCTTCTCCTCCTGCCCCCAATCCCTCCCAGCATCAGAGTCTTTTCCAATGAGTCAACTCTTCACATGAGGTGGCCAAAGTACTGGAATTTCAGCTTTAGCGTCATTCCTTCCAAAGAACACCCAGGACTGGTCTCCTTTAGGATGGACTGGTTGGATCTCCTTGCAGTCCAAGGGACTCTCAAGAGTCTTCTCCAACACCATATTTCAAAAGCATCATTTCTTCGGCACTCAGTCTTCTTTTCAGTCCAACTCTCACATCCATACATGACCACAGGAAAAACCATAGCCTTGACTAGATGGACCTTAGTAGACAAAGTAATGTCTCTGCTTTTGAATATGCTATCTAGGTTACTCATAACTTTTCTTCCAAGGAGTAAGCGTCTTTTAATTTCATGGCTGCAGTTTGTAGATATAAACCATGACAAAACTCAAAATAGAAGTTCAGTTCCATAGTATGATACAGAAAATCTACCAAAAACAAACAAATGATAACTTCATACTAAACTGTAGAATATTTAAAGTTTTCTTCCAGATGTGGAGAAGATAAAAATCCCTGTTATCACTGCTTTATGCAACATCACACAGGAAATCCTCAGCAAGACTTAGTGTGGTCAAAATACTTTCTAAAAATAGACAAAGTAAAAAGTAAAGTTTGGGGCATTCTTTGTCCCATAGAGATGTCAGAAAATAACATAACTATGAAAAATTGTAGGTGTAGAGTGAGGTAAATCACTGTATTTCAAATTAGAGAGTCAATGATAATATATTTAAATAAGTAAGACTATTGAGACTAATTGAGACTACCAGTCTTCCCTTGTAGTTCAGTCAATAAAGAATCTGCCTGCAATGCAGGAGACAGGGTTTGATATCCAGGTTGGAAAGAACCCCTGGAGAAGGAAATGGCAAACCACTCCAGTATCCTTGTCTGGAAAATCCCTTGGACAGAGGAGCCTGGTAGGCTACAGTCCATGGACTCACATAGAGTCGGACACAACTGAGCCATTAACACTTTCACTTTTTCATTGAGACTAAGGGAATTTATATCATTAGTCTTAGAAGTAAAAACAGGAAATTCCCTAGTGGTCCAGTGGTTGACTCTGCGCTTTCATTGGCCAAGAAAAAAAGTAAAACAGAAAGAATTAAGAGTTAACTTTAGGGTAGACGACCAGAGTTGGGGGAATGTAGAATGTAATACTGTAGTTTTCCTTAGAAGTTTTTTCACTTTGTTCATTTTATAACATACTGAAATTTTTATTGAAATTATTTTAAAATCACATATCATGGTACTGTTGAAAGTGTGCATGCCTTTGAAAGAGTGGTTTTGGATCCAAATCCTGATCTACCGCTTATTAATTGGTAACATTTACTATGTTACTTAAACTTCTACATAGAATGTTGTTTTTATAAAGATTATTTGCAATAAATATTCAGAAACTGTACATATACCTCATATATATTTTATAATTTTTTATGTAATAATATTTTATAAATTATTTCTTTGTCAATAAACACTTTTACAACATTGTTTTCAAATGTCAAAGAAATAACCCATTATATACAAATTGGAATTTGTTAATTCAACACCTTAAGTTTAGCAACATATTTAGTTTTCATATTTTTTTGCAATGATAAAAAGTGCTGTAATAAACATTCTGGAAAATAATTTTGGCTTATGTCTTAGGAATGTTGCTTCAGGATTAACCATTAGAAATGGAACTCCTAAACCATATAATATGTGCCTTATTAAGGTGTTTATTTCAAATTGCCCTCAAGAAATATTGTAAAAATGTTCCCTTCACTGCTGATGCATGAAATATAAGTACCTGCATTCCTGTTACATTAACACACTATTATATTTTAGCATATTTTGCCAATATCATGTGTTTAAAAATTTTTGTCTTTTGAAAATTATAAAGTACTGTAGAATTTAAAGAATCTTTCATTCAATAAAAAAAGTAAAAATTTAAAAATTTTATAAACAAAGTAAATTAAAAACTTATTTCCTCCCATATTAATCTGTTTGCATAGTTGTATATATCTGCATGTATACTTTAAAATTTTTATTTTACATTATGTTTAAATATATTGTTCTCATTTATCAATCTTATTTTTCAGTATATTCTTAGCTGTTCTCAATGACACACACAAAAATAGTATTAAATGTGCCAGGATTTCATTAATTCATTCATTTATTCCATCAGCCATGTGCTTTGACAAGATGTAGTGGCAATGTGAATGGTTGTAGTATTTCCCAAAAACAGATTAAATTTCTCTAATTACTGAAAGTATGCTTAGGAAAAGTTGAGCAGTTTAAATAGTAGAAATCTATAACAAAAAGCATATTGCGGCATATTTTTCTAGATCTTGTATATTACAAAGTGTACTTCTATTACTTTTCTACTTGACAAATTTATTGTCTATTATGAAATTTTGAGATTCCAAACATTTTCGCCCAAACCTCGGTGGCATTGATCCCTTATCTTCTAACATTTAGTAAAATGTTAGTTTATATACTCTGGAAAACAAATGATGACACAGAATGAAGGGAGGAAAAGGTTTATTGGTAGGTAAGCCTCTGAAGATAGAGGGAAGGAAGCAGAATTGGGCAGGGAAAGCATTCAGATCATGATATGGATCTGAAATTTGTGAAAGGAAAGAAGGAAGGAAACATTATTGAGTAGGACGAGCCTCAGACTCTGATACATCTGACAAAGTCTTGGCCAGAGCTGTGCAAAGCTGCAGAGCAAACAAGTTCCACTAAAAAGTCTTAAGTTGGGCAGAAATTCTTCTCATTCTCTTAACAAGGTCTTTTGCAGAGCAATAGGTTAATTTTGATAATGTCTCTTCCTTCCTTCCTTCTTTCCTTTCTCTGTGTTTCTTTTTTCTTTCTATTTTTTATCCTTTGGGCCATGCTTTTTCTGTCATATCTAAGAACTCTTTGCTTAACCCAAAGGCTGCAGATTTTCTACTATGTTTTCTAATAAAAATTTAATTTTTTTCTTTTACATTTAGATCTATGATTCATTTTAACTTAACTTTTATATAAGGTGTGAATTATAAGTCCAGGTTCTTTTTGCTGTTGCTGTTCCTTTTTAGCATATGGATGTTCTATTGTTCCAGAAATTACCCAACTTTTCTCCAGTGAAATTTTCCTGTTGTATACCAAGTTACCATATGTGTAGGTCTGTTTCTAGACACTTAATTTCATCATGCCAATAAAACACTCTTTCAATTATCATAGCTTTATAATGTTTTGATATTGTAGGCAAACCCCCTACCTCATATATTTTCCTTCAAAACTTTTTGATTCTTCTAGAGTCTTTATTATTCTCTTTGAGTTTTAAAACTACTTTGTCACATACCATAAAAATATAGGAATTTTTGTCAGTCTTGACCCAAAAAGGTCACAATTTCTAGATATTTGTCATTATATAGTGTGCTGGTGTTGACTGAAAACTTTTCCTGAAATGGGACAGAACTGTATGGTTTTCTGCATGTAAGTTAGCCACAGTATTATAAATAAATAGTTGGGAAAAATTAAATTTTAGTTCAATTAACAGACTTAAATTAGTAGATAGTGTGTGGGAATTAATATCACTATGATAATATTTTTCCATCCTTGAATTTTATATATTTTCCATTTATTCAGGTCTGTTTTATAACCCTTAAAAGTTTAATAATCTTCCCAAGTGTCTTACACCTTTTGATAGGTTTATTTCTAGATATCTAATAGTGTTTTTTTAATGTTAGTCAAATACTTTTTAAGTTTTGATTTTCTAAATGATTATTTCCAGTGTACAAGTTAACTTTTATATTCATCTTGTATTCAACAATACTGGAAAATGTTCCAACTAGTTCTAATAATTCATTCTAGATTCCTATCGACTTTCTAAGTTGATAATCTTGTTTTCATGAATACTCACATATTCTGTACTTCTCCTTTTATGTCTTATTTTTTTGTCTTTTTCTTGTTCCTCTTTTTCCTTCTTCAAATATTCTAGTGAGATGTTGCTTAATAGTGACAGTAAGAGTTACAGTTTGTCCTTGACATTAGTTGAAAAGTTTATAAAATTTCAATAAAAGTAAGGCACACTTTATATTTGATTGACACCCTTTAATACATTAGGAAAATTCTCATCTATTGTTTGTTAGGAGTTTGTTGGTTTATGATGAAAAAATATTGCATGTGTGTGCTTAGTCATGTCCAGCTCTTTGCAACCCCATGGACTGTACCTGCCAGGCTTCTCTGTCCATGGAATTTCCCAGCAAGAATACCAGAATGGGTTGCCATTTAGTCCTCCAGGGGATGTTCCTGACCCAGGAATTGAACCATCTCTTTTATTGGCAGGCAGATTCTTTATCACTGAGCCACCAGGGAAGCTGGAAAAAATATTACATAACATCAAATACTAAATCAACATAGTAAAACAAACAATTATATTTTTCCTGATTACAGATAGACTTATTTCTATACTATGTTTATTAAACTTTTCTTTTTACAGGATTTTTTTTTTCTCTGTGAATGATACATTCTAGAGCTCATTTTGGACTTACTGAATTGATAGCTGGTTAAAGGATAAGGCATGGAGCAGAAATCTGTGTTAAGAAAGAGAACATTTCCAGGTCAAGTTGATGATAAGAGAGGTTCTAAAACTACATCTGCAGAACAGTGGCTTAGCTCCTTGCTCCTTAAAAAGAGAACGATCCATTCATGATGACTTTTGCTTATTTCTCCAAGCCTCATTGCTTGCCCTTCTATCCCATGTTTTGTGTTCATGCAAGGCTCGGACACAACTGAGTGACTTTACTTACTTACTTAAGGCTGAATTGCTTTGGCATGTGCTGTACTCTCAGTCTAAATGCTTTTCCTTTATCAGTGCTCCCAGATATGGCTGATATTTACAGATCTTCCTGCACTTATGATAGAATTATGTTCTGAAAAACCCATCATACTATCTTAAGTTGAAAATGCATTTAAAACACCTAACCTATCCAAAATCATGGCTTAGCCTAGCCTACCTTAAATGCACTCAGAATATTTACATTAACCCACCATTGGCTAAAATCATCTAACACATAACCTGTTTAAAAATAAAGTATTGAATATCATTCAATTAATGAAATACTGTACTGAAAGTGAAAAACAGGTGGTTGTCTAGGTACAGGATCATTGTAAATGTGTCGAATCTTTCCCCTCCTGACTGGGAACTGCCACTCTCTGCCTTGCCCAGCATCACAAGAGAATGTCTACTGCATATTGCTTGCCAAGGAAAAGAACAAAATTCAAAATTGGAATTACAGTTTCTACTGAATGTATAGCACTTTCACACCACAGTGAAGTCAGAATATCATTAAGTTGAATCATCGTAAATCAGAGAGACTCTTTACTCTTCATTTAATGGGCAACTTAGTTGAGTCAACTTGGGTTAGGCTGAGGATGAATCTGTAGATTGTCTCTCCATCACACCACAGGACATCAGAAATCCCTGCTCAGGGACTCTGTCATTTCTTTAAGGGAGGGACTTGTGCCTATTCTCCAGTGAAATCCCAGAGCCTAGAGTAGTGTGGACACACGGTCACTGTGTAATGAAAGCTTCTGAAATGGATCCAATTCCTTTAATGCAGAATGCTTAGAATTGAACTCTCTTTTTCAGGGCCCTCAGCTGTATTATCTGGGCATGCTCCAAACTCTGACTGTGACATTAGGTCTTCTCCATTGCTTTTCAGTAATGCCAAATGCTTATTTGATGTACTAGCACTATTTTTCCTCAGAGGGAGTTTGAAACATATCTGTGAAGACAGTTGACTGTTTCACTGCAACAATATCTTTGAGTGGGAACACATTCATAGCCAACGCATAACCTTTCTGTGGAGGGTGTATGTGGAAGGACATGGGAGAGAATATCTCTGTGTTTTTATAGATAGAAGCTCTGAAATGCTGTGGATATTAACTTTTTCCCATTATATCCCATAACATCCATTGACAAGCATTCTGAAAAACAGTCATACATAGAAGAGTGTGGGGAAAAATTTTAATGTTTAAAAAAATTATCAATATTTGGTTACAGATGCCAATTTCTATTAGGAAACAAAGTACATCTGTGCCCTTGTTATTTCCCAGTTCTCAGTTTGAGTTAGTGAACCTGGCTGGTTGTGCTTCCTGCTCCATTCCCACTATAGTGTGAGGTTCTGACAAGCAAGACATACAGTTCTCTTTGTCCTCATGAATAAGCTTTACTTAGATAGTCACCCACAACAGCATATGAATATGATAGTGATCAGCCATATTTAGTCATTGTGGTTCATTAAGTCCTAGCATGTCATTAAAATAGGAAAGCTGCTCTTTAAAAGCATTGATGTTATTTTACTAAGCAATTTTTAAAAAATACACAGAACTGAAGCTGTTAACTAACTGTTCTGACCGATGAAAAAATGTTCCAAATCAGGACCAAGAAGGATTTCCAAATACTCACTGTCAGCCCTGCTATCTGGAGCAGCTTTGAGCTTTGTCTGCTCTTCAGTTCAGTTCAGTTCAGTTCAGTTCAGTCGCTCAGTCGTGTCCGACTCTTTGCGACCCCGTGAATTGCAGCACGCCAGGCCTCCCTGTCCATCACCAACTCCCAGAGTTCACTCAGACTCACATCCATCGAGTCGGTGATACCATCCAGCCATCTCATCCTCTGTCGTCCCCTTCTTCTCCTGCCCCCAATCCCTCCCAGCATCAGAGTCTTTTCCAATGAGTCAACTCTTCGCATGAGGTGGCCAAAGTACTGGACTTTCAGCTTTAGCATCATTCCTTCCAAAGAACACCCAGGGCTGATCTCCTTCAGAATGGACTGGTTGGATCTCCTTGCAGTCCAAGGGACTCTCAAGAGTCTTCTGCAACACCACAGTTCAAAAGCATCAATTATTTGGTGCTCAGCCTTCTTCACAGTCCAACTCCCACATCCATACGTGACCACAGGAAAAACCATAGCCTTGACTAGATGGACCTTAGTAGGCAAAGTAATGGCTTTGCTTTTGAATATGCTATCTAGGTTGGTCATAACTTTCCTTCCAAGGAGTAAGCGTCTTTTAATTTCATGGCTGCAATCACCATCTGCAGTGATTTTGGAGCCCCAAAATTAAAGTCTGACACTGTTTCCACTGTTTCCCCATCTATTTCCCATGAAGTGATGGGACCAGATGCCATGATCTTCGTTTTCTGAATGTTGAGTTTTAAGCCAACTTTTTCACTCTCCTCTTTCACTTTCATCAAGAGACTTTTTAGTTCCTCTTCACTTTCTGCCATAGGGTGGTGTCATCTGTATATCTGAGGTTATTGATATTTCTCCAAGCAATCTTGACTTCAGCTTGTGTTTCTTCCTGTCCAGCATTTCTCATGATGTACTCTGCATAGAAGTTAAGTAAGCAGGGTGACAATATACAGCCTTGACGCACTCCTTTTCCTATTTGGAACCAGTCTGTGCTCAAACTACCAAACAATTGCACTCATCTCACACGCTAGTAAAGTAATGCTCAAAATTCTCCAAGCCAGGCTTCAGCAATACTTGAACTGTGAACTTCCTGATGTTCAAGCTGGTTATAGAAAAGGCAGAGGAACCAGAGATCAAATTGCCAACATCCACTAGATCATCGAAAAAGCAAGAGAGTTCCAGAAAAATATCTATTTCTGCTTTATTGACTATGTCAAAGCCTCTGACTGTGTGGATCACAATGAACTGTGGAAAATTCTGAGAGAGATGGGAATACCAGACCACCTGACCTGCCTCTTGAGAAATCTGTATGCAGGTCAGGAAGCAATAGTTAGAACTGGACATGGAACAACAGATTACCCAACAATAAACATTCCTTAAAGTTTTATAGATCTCTGAAATTTACAGATTTCACTTATAACATGTATTTTCTTGTGTAATTCACTCAAGACAATATTGATGAAGGACATTTTCATTATTTCCATTTATGCAAATATGTAACTTGTCCAACTTGACTCAAAAGTATTAATGCTAAGATACAAACTTGGGTCAGGTGAGCCCTGCACTGGGGTCCATTCATTGCATCACCACCAAACTCAATCAACTCATGCTGTGGTAGTGATAGTACACGCTAGGGTTTTAATTTTAGATAATGTAGTATGATATAGTCTAAACTACTGGTGAAAGGGTGGAAGCATGACTCTCCCAACTTTTTCTTGTCCTGTGATTTATCTTGAAATTTTCACAGACTGTCATTGGTATAACAGTTGAACAAACAACATGTTTCTATCAAACTCTATTCACAGGGAAAATGGTATGATACTTCCCCTAACAGAGACTCAGAGACTAGGATGAGAGTCTTATATGTACTCTGCATCATAACAAGGAAAATAGAT
This sequence comes from Oryx dammah, assembly GCF_014754425.2. NCBI lineage: Eukaryota > Metazoa > Chordata > Mammalia > Artiodactyla > Bovidae > Oryx > Oryx dammah. The sequence continues at coordinate 67,776,970 of NW_024070186.1, forward strand.
TTACTGTGAGTTTCTGATCTCACCTAAAAAAAGTAAATTATATAACATTCTCTCTGTGCACTAGTTCTATCTCACATTTATTTTATTGGCAATGCATGCAACTTCTGATGGGAACATTTGTTTCTGGAATTAGTTTGACCAAATTATAAATGCCTCCAATGGAACAGCTTGTGCTAATAAATAGATTTCCCTCTCACTTCAAAACCTACTGCTACAAGGTTTTTAAAGAGCATTTATCAGAAACCCCTAGACAATCCTCCAACTTCAATTGAACCAATTAATTTTATGCAATGAAAAATCTGAGGGAAGTCTCTTGACTGCCTCTCTGACACTTTATATTCTGTGATATTTTATTTTTAGCAATAAGTGATTGAGAGTAATAGACATGACTTTTTAAAAATGGTGTGTGGGACTCCAACCTACATTTTTTTTTGTTTGTTAGCAGTATTCTCCTGCTTAACACCCACTTGCATTTTGAAGTCTTACCTCATTGTGTCATAACCATGATATGTCATTCTTCATTTAAAAAATCTGAAAAAGAAATCAGGTTATGGAGAAAGATATTAAAAATACCTGTTACATAGTAGAGTTTTGGTATATTTTTATCGCACCTTAGCCACAAGCATCTTATTCAACTGGGAAGAGAGACTTTAAAACTTAAGATAAAATGTATATATATTTTTTACATTATGATGTTCATGCACAAAGTATGTAAAACCATTTATTTTTTTCAATATTTTTTAAAATTACAAAAATGTATTTGTCAGATAAATATTATATGTTTGGTTCTGATGGGTATCAGATGATATAAAGGGTCTCATCTCCTTAGATCTTTACCTTCTGAGAATAGAATGCCTATCATTATTTTTATTATATTATTATGCAGTTGTTACCCAGCAGCTCCATTTTCTTTTCAGCTTTTCAGGACTTACTTTATAAAAGCTATAGAACATTTAAAATCAAAACTTTAAGGTGGCAGCAGGGTGCTATCTAAATATTCAGCCCTATAAAGTACACAGGTACAGTCCTCTATGTGCATATCCACGCTCACGGCCTTTGTTGCCACAGAAGAGGTGTCCGTCCATCACTGACTAATTCTTCCACTATGGGTCTGAACCACATGTCTTCCAGCTAAAACTAGCCCCAGCACATTTTCTCTCCCATCTTTAATTATTTTCTCTCACTAATATTTTCAACAACTGTCTTCAACATATTCAAATTTCTCCTTAACTAAGGCCAAAAAAAGGCAACTGATTCCTTTCTCATTCTGATCCATTTACCTTTCTCCCTTACTTTACAGCCAAGATTCTTGAAAGAGTACATTTGATACTTTCCCTAGTACCTTATATATCATTTACTGTTTTTTAAAGCATACCACTCTATATGTAATTTTTTCCAGATTTATTGAGATATGATATAAAACACTGTATAAGTTTAAGGTGTACATTGTGATGATTTGATATGCTTTTATATTGAGAAATGATTACCAGAGTAGAGTTAGTTAACACTTCTATTACCTCACATAATTACTTTTTTATAGTGAGAACATTTAAGGTCTACTCTTAGCAACTTTCAAGTATATAGTAAAATAGTATTAACTGTAATCTTCATGATCCATTCATCCATTGATGGACATTCAAGTTGTTTTGGTATCTTGGCTACTGTAAATAATGTTTCATTGAACATGGAAGTGCAGATAGCTCTTCGAGATCCTGACTTTATTTCCACTGGATATTTACCCAGAAGTGGACTGCTGGATCATATCGAAGGTTCTGTTTTCAATTTCTTGAAGAACGTGCATACTGTTTTCCACGTGGCTCTACCAGTTTACATCCCCACAACAGTGCACAAGGGTTCCCTTCTCTCCACATCCTCAGCAACACTAATCTTTTTTGTTTCTGATAAATGCTGTTCTAAAAAGTATGAGATAATATCTCATTGTGGTTTTAATTCACATTTCCCTGATAGTGATTTTGAACATTTCTTCACATACTTGTTGTTCATTTGTATATATTCTTTGGAAAAATGCCTATTTAGTTCCTCTGCCTGTTTCATAACTGGATTATTGTTGTTTTGTTTGTTTGTTTACTATGTAGTTGTCTGAGTTTCCTGTATACTTTGGATATTAACCCTTTATCAGATAGATGGTTTGTAGATATTATCTTTCATTTCTTAGTTTGCCTTTTTGTTTTTATTTTGTTGATTGTTTCTTTTCTGTGCAGAAGCTTTTTAGTTTGACGTAGTCCCACGTAGTTATTTTTGCTTTTGTGGCTTGTGCTTTTTTGTAATATCAGAAAAATTTTTGCCAAGATGTACTTTGAGAAGCATTTTCTCCTGTGTTTCCTTCTGGGAGTTTTAAGATTTCAGGTCTTATGTTTAAGTCTTTAACCTATTTCAAGTTAGTTTTTGTGAATGGTTTATGAAAGGAGTCCAGTATCTGCATATGAATTACAGTAATAATTTCAAATTATTGTGCATGTGAATATAGTTTTCTCAGCACCATTTGTTTAAGATATTATCCTTTTCCTGTTGAGTATTCTTGGCTACCTTGTCAGTTATCTCCAACTATCTTCTAAAGTGAGTAAGATAAAAAATGTTTTATATTTATACTCATTTTTACCATTTTTAGTATTCCATTTTACTTTGTGGCCTCCCCTTGTGGCTCAACTGATAAAGAATCCGCCTGCAATGTAGGACACCTGGGTTTGATCCCTGGGTAGGGAAGATCCCCTGGAGAAGGGAATGGCTACCCATTCCAGTATTCTGGCCTGGAGAATTCCATGAAATGTATAGTCCATGGGGTAACAAAGAGTCAGACACGACTGAGCGTCAGAAACTTTCACTTTCACTTTATTTTGTATAAATCTAGTTTTTACAGTACTAAAACATCTGCCTAAAGAACTTCCTTTAGTGCTTCTAGCACAGGTCTTCTGGTAAAGAATTCCCTCTGCAGTTGTTGGTATGAAAAGAAAAAACAAACTTGTTTTTACTTCAGAAAGATAACTTTATTTGGTATACAGTTATGGGTTAACAATTTCTATATCTTTAAAGGCTTTTAAGATGTTACTCCATTGCCTTCTTCTTTGCTGTATTCTTATCTTTGTTTCTTTACATGTAATGTTTCTCTTTTCTCTGCCTTCAAGGTATTTTCTTTTCCTTATGGGGAGGTTTAAGCAGTTAAACTATAATATATATGAGTATATATATATATATATATATATGCTGCTAAGTCACTTCAGTCGTGTCCAACTCTGTGCGACCCCATAGATGGCAGTCCACCAGGCTCTGCCGTCCCTGGGATCCTCCAGGCAAGAGTGTATATACACACACATACAGACACACACACACACACACACACACACACACATGTGTGTGTGTGTGACACTTCTGAATCTTAGATCTGTGGTTTGTTTACTTCCTTTAGTTTTGGGAACTTTTACCTCTTTAAATACGTATTCTATCACGCTCTCTCTGTCTTCTTTTGGGAGATGATCTGTGATACATGCATATTAAGTCAGTTGATAATGTTGATATTGATCGTGGTTCTTGGTTGCCCTGTTCTCTCTTTTTCTTTTCTTCTTTCTTTCCCTTCTTCCCTCCTCCTTTCACTTCTTCCTGCACTTTTTCGTTCTTTCTTTTTCCTCTCTCTCTTTCATGTCTATTTACTTTTCATTTTGGATTTTTTTTAAACTATCTTCTCACTCACTGGCTATTTTTCAGTAGTATCAGGTCTTCTGATAAGTACAGAGAAGGAAATCTTTACCTTTGATTGTTTTCTTTTTCACTAGCATGCTCTCAACCTTTTAAACATAATTTCTTTCTCTCCATACATTTTATCTGTTCCTGTATGTGATTTATTTCTTCTGCTAGATACTTTAACATATTAATCATGACTATTATCCACCTGATTGTTCAGATATCCAAGTAATTCTTCTGATTTTCTTAATTGCTTTAACTATTGAAAATGGAATTTTCTTGAATCATTGTGTGTCTTACAGTTTTTGACTGAACGATTCAGTTCAGTTCAGTTCAGTTCAGTTGCTCAGTCATGTCTGACTCTTTGCAACTCCATGGACCATAGCACGCCAGGCTTCCCTGTCCATCACCAACTCCTAAAGCTTACTCAAACTCATATCCTTTGAGTAAGTGATGCCATCCAACCGTCTCATCCTCTGTCGTCCCCTTCTCCTCCTATCTTCAATCTTTTGCAGCAATAGAGTCTTCCAATGAGTCAGTTCTTCATATCAGGTGGCCAAAATATTGGAGTTTCAGCCCTAGTATCAGTCCTTCCAGTGAATATCAGGGTTGATTTCCTTTAAGATGGACTAGTTGGATCTCTTTCCAGTCCAAGAGACTCTCAACAGTCTTCTCCGACACAACAGTTCAAAAGCATCAATTCTTTGGTGCTCAGTTTTCTTTATAGTCCAACTCTCACATGCATACATGACTACTGGAAAAACCATAGCTTTGACTAGACAGAACTTTGTTGGCAAAATTATGTCTCTACTTTTTAATATGCAGTCTAGGTTGACCTTTTCTTCCAAAGAGCAAGCATCTTTTAATTTCAAGGCTGCAGTCACCATCTGCAGTGATTTTGGAGCCCCCCAAAATAAAGTCTCTCACTACTTCCATTGTCTTGCCATTTATTTGCCATGAAGTGATGGGACTGGATGCCATGATCTTAGTTTCCTGAATGTTGAATTTTAAGCCAGCTTTTTTACTCTCCTCTTTCACTTTCATCAAGAGGATCTTGGGTTCTTCTTTGCTTTCTGCCATAAGGGTGGTGTCATTTGCGTATCTGAGGTTATTGATATTTCTCCCGGCAATCTTGATTCCAGCTTGTGCTTCATCCAGCCTGGCATTTCCCATGATGTACTCTGCATATAAGTTAAATAAACAGGGTAACAATATACAGCCTTGCGTACTCCTTTCCCAATTTGGAACCAGTCTGTTGTCTACATGTCCAGTTCTAACTGTTGCTTCTTGACCTGCATACAGATTGCTCAAGAGGCAGGTCATGTGGTCTGGTATTCCCATCTCTTTAAGAATTTTCCACAGTTTGTTGTGATCCACACAGTCGAGGGTTTTGGCATAGTCAATAAAGCAGAAGTAGATGTTTTTCTGGAACTCTCTTGCTTTTTCAATGATCCAACGGATGTTGGCAATTTGATCTCTGGTTCCTCTGCCTTTTCTAAATCCAGCTTGAACATCTGGAAGTTCAGGGTTCACATACTGTTGAAGACTGGCTTAGAAAATTTTGAGTATTACTTTGTAAGCATGTGAGATGAGTGGAATTGTAAGGTAGCTTGAACATTCTTTGGCATTGCCTTTCTTCAGGATTGCAATGAAAACTGATATTTTCCAGTCCTGTGGCCTCTGCTGAGTTTTCCAAATTGGCTGGCATGTTGAGTGCAGCACATTAACAGCATCATCTTTTAGGATTTGAAATAGCTTAACTGGAATTTCATCACCTCCACTAGCTTTGTTTGTAGTGATGCTTTCTAAGGCCCACTTGACTTCACGTTCCAGGATGTCTGGCTCTAGATGAGTGATCACACCATTGTGATTATCTGGGTCATGAAGGTATTCTTGTATAGTTCTGTGTTTCTTGCCAGCTCTTCTTAATATCTTCTGCTTCTGTTAGGTCCATACCATTTCTGTCCTTTAGTGTGCCCATCTTTACATCAAATGTTCCCTTGGTATCTCTAATTTTCTTGAAGAGATCTCTAATCTTTTCCATTCTGTTGTTTTCCTGTATTTCTTTGCATTGATCACTGAGGAAGGCTTTCTTATCTCCCCTTGCTATTCTTTGGAACTCTGTATTTAGATGGGTATATCTTTCCTTTTCTCCTTTACCTTTCATTTCTCCTCTAATCTCAGCTATTTGTAAGGCCTCCTCAGACAACCATTTTGCCTTTTTGCTTTTCTTTTTCTTGGGGATGGTCTTTATCATTGCCTCTGGTACAATGTAATGAACCTCTGTCCATAGTTCATCAGGCACTCTATCAGATCTAATCCCTTGAATCTATTTGTCACTTCCATGTATAATCATAAGGGATTCGATTTAGGTCATACCTGAGTGGTCTAGTGGTTTTCCCTACTTTCTTCAATTTAAGTCTGAATTTGGCAATAAGGAGTTCATGATCTGAGCAACAGTCAGCTCCCTATCTTGTTTTTGCTGACTGTATAGAAATCCTCCATCTTTGGCTGCAAAGAATATAATCAATCTGATCAGTGTTGACCATCTGGTGATATCCATGTGTAGAGTCTTCTCTTGTGTTGTTGGAAGAGGGTGTTTCCTATGACCAGTGTGTTCTCTTGGCAAAATTCTGTTAGCCTTTGCCCTGCTTCATTTTGTACTCCAAGGCCAAACTTTCCTGTTACTCCGGGTATCTCTTGACTTCCTACTTTTTCATTCCAGTCCCCTGTGATGAAAAGGACATCTTTTTCTGAGTGCTAGTTCTAGAAGGCCTTCATAGAACTGTTCAGCTTCAGCTTCTTCAACATTACTGGTCGGGGCATAGACTTGAATTACTGTGATATTGAATGGTTTGCCTTGGAAATGAACAGAGATCATTCTGTCATTTTTGAGATGGCACCCAATTACTGCATTTTGAACTCTTGTTGAGTATGAGGGCTACTCTATTTCTTCTAAGGGATTCTTACCCACAGTAATAGGTATAATGGTCACCTAAATTAAACTCACCCATTCTAGTTCATTTTAGTTCACTGATTCCTAAAATGTTGATGTTCACTCTTGCCATCTCTTGTTTGACCACTTCCAACTTGATTCATGGGCCTAACCTTCCAGGTTTTAATGCAGTATTGCTCTTTGCAGTGTCGGACTTTATTACTGTCACCAGTCACAGTGACAACTGGGTGTTGTTTTTGCTTTGGCTCTGTCTCTTCATTCTTTCTGGAGGTATTTCTCCACTCTTCTCCAGTAGCATATTGGCACCTACCGACCTGTGGAGTTCATCTTTCAGTGTCCTATCTTTCTTGCTTTTCGTGGAGAAGGAAATGGCAACCCACTCCAGCATTCTTGCCTGGAAAATCCCAGGGACGGTGGAGCCTGGTGGGCTGCTGTCTATGGGGTCACACAGAGTTGGACTGAAGTGACTTAGCAGCAGCAGCAGCAGCAGCTATTCATGGGGTTCTCAAGCAAGAATACTGAAGTGGTTTGCCATTCCCTTCTCCAGTGGGCTACGTATGGTCAGAACTCTCTACCATGACCCATTCGTCTTGGGTGGCCCTACATGGCATAGCTCATAGTTTCACTGAGTTAGACAAGTTAGAATGATTAACATTGTAAAAAAGAGCTATAGAATCTGAGATAAATAGCATTTATGAAGTAAATGGTAAAGCCCCCGTGCCCTCCTTTACTTCTCTCTCCTTCAATAAAGTTTTTGGTGTGGGAAATGGATTCCATAGCTGAGCTGAGCTTGGTGGAGCTGCTTCTGGTATGTCATAGGCTTCTGGTCTTCCAGTGTTTGACTTCCATTGGCTAGTACTGAGTTTGGTGCCTGGGAAGCTGACAGATCTTTCTCAGAGTTCAAAATCTATTCTCAGGTTTTGGTGCTCCCTACAGAGTTGTGCCACAGATGGCATTTTTCTCCAAGCTCCAGTCCAGGGGTACTTTGTGCTTATTATTCATAGCTAGATGTCTCATGGAGGTGGGGCACTTTAACCTTCCTTGTCAGTTTTAGGCAGGTTTCTGTGCCTGAGCCTCTAAAGTTGGGCTTTTTTTTCCATCCCTGCTCCTTTTTGGATGTTCTTCAGCAGAGGTGTTTCACCTTTCCTGCAGTAATAGCAGATCTGTTTTTTGAAGAGTGTAGGATGCTAGGTTCAAGGAGGAGGAGATTTGCTTCTACTTCAATCTCAGCATGATGGGTCTCTGGCTGTGTCCTCAGGAGGATAGGCTCCCCTATCCCTTTCCCAGAGGCAGATGGGTTTTACTTCTGCCTCAGAAGCAATGTGGCTACCCTGGTGGTTCTGAATAGCAGTAAAGAATCCTCCTGCCAATGCAGGAGATACAGGTCCGATCCCTGGGTCCAGAATACCCACTAGAGAAGGAAATTGCAACCCACTCCAGTATTCTTGCCTGAGAAATCACATGAACAGAGACGCCTGGCTGGCTACAGTCCATCGGGTCGCAAAGAGTCAGACATGACTAAGCGACTAAACAACAGAAGCATTGCATCTCTGCTCTTCCCTAGGAGGAGGGAGTTTATATCCCTTCCCTGGCAAATGAAGGCTTTTGTTTTGTAACAAAGAACACTTCAGGGAAGTATGCATAGCTTTAGCCTGGTCATTAGCAGCTGTTGTTCACTTCCCTCATACCTGTGCAAGGCTCTACCTCGTTTGCCCTGCCTCCTTTTTTTCTGTATCTGATGGAAGCCTGTTGAAAAGAGAGTGTGAGTGAGTGTGAACTTCCCTTGTATCTACCAGCTATCTTAACTGAAGCATGGGGTCACACATGGGGTGCTAAGCATTTGTTAAACTTTAGCTGATTTCTTTTTATGCACTTGTTTGTTATATGTCCCATACTCTTCCTAAGGTAAATAAGTTTGTGTGGCCTGGCTCTTTGGGGATGAAGCTTGTCCTTATTTAGAATTCAGTTTACTTGATTGTTTTATGACCTCAGCTCTCTAAGGAGCTCAAGGAAAATGATTATTTTGTTTACTGTATGGCTTTTCTCAGGGTTAGAGGAGTACTATTCTGCATCTTTCAACATCTTACAGGAAATGTAAGCTTTCAGCCAATGCCAGTACAGTGGAAGGTGCGTAACAAAATTTACAAGCATGCTTGCACTATTTCCCTAGCCTGTTCCTTGAGCTTGTACTTTCCTTTTATTTTACTGTCTTACTAGTGGGAAAGGCAAGGCAAGTGTTAGCCACTCAGTCTTGTCTGACTCTTTGCAACCCCAAGGACTGCAGCCCACCAGGCTCCTCTGTCCATGGGTTTTTCCAGGCAAGAATACTAGAGTGGATTGCCATTTCATTCTCTTGGGTTGGGGCTCTTCCCAACCCAAGGAATGAACCAGGATCTCCTGCATTGCAGACAGATTCTTTACTATATGAGTGTTATGCCCAGAGTCCGAGTCCCCAAAACTAAGAGAATAAGACGTCCACAGCAATGCAAAAGCATAAAGGGGTTTATTGCTAACTTGAGTTAGGGCCCAGGTGTCATCCAGCACAGTGGAATCCGACAAGAGCCCCGAGCTCTGAATCACATATACTTTTATACAGACGGCTCTTTGTTTCTGTAACAGCATAGCTGATTGGTTAAACCATACGCACGCGCAGGACTTTTAAACCTCACATCTCTATCTGGATTGGCTCGGGTCTGGCGCGGGCGGGGGGCTTACGGGGATTTTTCTGATTGGTCTAGCTACAGTGCCTGTGGGAGTTCCCAGTGCCTCAGCTTTCCTAGAGACTAAACTTCAGGCCTAGTCTGCCCTTTAGAGCCTGTCCTGGCTCCAGTTGGGTCCTAACATGAGGCACCTGGGAACTACACAGCAACTGGCCAGTGGTAAATGTAGAGGAAGCCTTTCATAGGCTGTGGGTTACGAAGGACACTAAGTTTATAATTATTTAAGTCTACTTTATTAGAAATTTAAAGATATAATGTTCTCTTTTGAACAGTACGGTAGATAGCCAGGGTATCAATCAAATGATAAATTAGGCAAGTGTGAAAAGAGAACAGATGGAAAAAAGCAGGAAAGATAGATGCTGATTCAGACTAATTTAGATGAGGTAGAATAATTTGGGAAATGAAATTTTATCAGGTTAGACAACTCTCTCTCTCTGTCATCACCTTGGCAAGTATTAGAAAAAGGGGTGGTTTGGTAGAATATGTCTCCAACCACAAAATATAACAGCTTTGAAGATTAAGATATCTGATATCCAGCTCTACAAATGTGGTGATAAATATAAGTGACATTTAACCCTCTTAATAACATAAATAACTCTCACAAATGTGGAGCCAGATTTTCTGCTGAAAAATGTAAGTTTGGGGTTTTACATGGATTTGTTAACTCTTCGCAACTAGACGTAGAAGGCAATTGATTTTATAGGCAAAATGTTAGGAATGTGAATCCTGTGTCTTTCGAACCTGTTTGAATTAGGTGCCTCGTTGTAGATCTTTCTGCTATGTCATTTGACATCTCCCCCACAGTTTTTAAATATTGTAAAGAGAGACTCAGGTAAACTTTAAGCTAACCAGAAAGCAGAGATTTTGGATTGCAACAGGAAGGCTGAGAGGACTATGGAGAGGAAAAATGATGGCAATCCTGCTCCTTCTCTAAGAAGATTATTTGCATTAGAAGTTTAGGTTACTTTTCACACTGCCTGAGACATCCTTCAGCTTCTTTTCTGAAAGCCAGATTCTATCACTGCCTCTTTAGTGGACTTCCTGATTACAACAGCTTCCATACAAAATGCTGGGACTAAGTTACCATCAGAATTTCTATATTCACACTTAAGGTCTACTTCTGTTATAGCATAAACAGCTTTTCTAAAAGAACCATCAACCAAAGAATATAAGTGTGAGCAAACTCTTCTTGGCAAGGTCATTTCTAGTCTTCAAAATGTTCCAGAGAAGTAATTTCTTTTCTAAGAATGTTCTGAATGTGGGCTCATAGGAAGAGTTCTGTGTTTTTAGAATTGAAGAGATATTATTGATTATTTAGTCTATTCAGTGTCTGAATATCCTTAGGAATGCACACTCAAGCTTTATTTAGATGTATCTTGTTTATAATGGATGTATCTTGTTATAAACAATCTGGATGTACAATTATTTAGGGCTCTTTGGATAGAAATCAATCACCAATAGTTTTAAGAAGAAGGTTAGATACTGTTTTTGTGGCATCTTTTTAAGCAAAGAAAGCAAATTTTCTAAATAATTGAAAATAAAATTCTTCTGTAAACATGGTCAATTGGTAGCCAGCATACACAAACCATCCTATAAACTCTACCACATCTTGGCTTTATGGTTTTTCTTTAGAGTGTTAAGACTATGTGTGAGCCTTAGTCACTCTGTTGCGTCTGACTCTTTGTGACCCCAAGAATCCTCTGCCCTTGGACAGAGGAGCCTAGCCCTCCAGGCTCCTCTGTCCATGGAATTCTCCAGGCAAGAATGCTGGAGTGGGTTGCCATTCCCTTCTCCAGGGGATTTCGTGACCCAGGGATCAAACCCCACATCCTGCATTGCAGTCAGATGCTGTACCATCTGAGCCATCAGGGAAGTCTGTTAAGACTGTATCTAGAATGAAAGATTCAGTCAAGACAAATACAATGTGGCATCAGTAGAATTCAGCTGCCTACGTGTGTGTAGGCTAAGTTGCTTCAGTCATGTCCAACTCTTTGTGACCCCATGGACTGTAGCCCACTAGATTGTGTCCATGGGATTCTCCAAGCAGGAATACTGAAGTGGGTTGCCATGCCCTCCTCCAGAGGATCTTCCCCATCAAGGGATCCACCCCCATCTTTGGCATCTCCTGCATTGACAGGCAGGTTCTTTCCACTAGCACCATCTTGCCGGCAAGGAAGGGGAAACTACCTTATCAGAATTGGGTCACAAAGAGACTTCCAATCTAGTGCTTAGACAGAGTGCTCTATAATAATCCAATGTAAGGGACATTTCTTAACAGAAAATGTTTGGTTAGACTTTTAAATTATAGTCTTGTGACAGAGTAAATGTTTCTAAAATATTTTAGTATCCATTTGAGAATCACTGAACAATGAAATCTATTTCTATACATGTTTTGCTAATCTATAAGTCACTGGTGTCAAACAGCCAAGAAGGACATCAAAAGCAATTGTAGTAGCCATTTCCAGTGTATATCTCTTTGATTATGTCATCACTCCTTCCCATGTCATATTATTCATCCCTCTAGTTCAATAGATGTATGTTAATGAAAATAGTAAAAACAATGGATGGTGAATAGAGGGAAGATTGATGGCTGTCACTCTGGGCAAAGGGAGATTGAGGTCAGCTGTTCAAACTGGGACTTCTCTGGTCTCTGAGAAAACAGCACCTTTCTATTTTTCCTAATAAATGATGAATCTTACAGATTTGTATTATCTTGAACAATCAATAGACGTTTTAAATACATCTTTTCCTCGATATAAGAGAATATATAAGTAGAAAAAATGGCACTAGTTCTCCAGCCTAAAATTCCATTTGGAGAGGAACTTAAAGTATGATTCAATGTATAATTGTCTTATACAGACTAACTTCTTTGAAAGTGAAAGTGCAAGTCACTCAGTCGTGTCCGACTCTTTGTGATCCCACGGACTATGCAGTCCAAGGAATTCTCTAGGCCAGGATACTGGAGTGGGTAGCCTTTCCCTTCTCCAGGGGATCTTCCCAACCCAGGGATCAAACCCAGGTCTCCCGCATTGCAGGCGGATTCTTTACCAGCTGAGCCACAAGGGAAAAACAAAACAAAAACACTCTCCCCCTAGCTAGCCGCAACCTCCCCCCACCTCCCAAAAAAAAAACAGTAGATACAAAGAAATAAATTAGACCTGGAACTGTTTTGGTGCTTTATTTTAAAGAAAGAGACCATACGAGGTGGTATTAAAGATTGGTCAAAAGAGCCATTTTTCATTTTTTCCTGACCTCAATAAAAAATCAAATCAATATCCTGTATGATCTACATCTACAAGGATATACAGAAGTTTAAAAAAAAAACATTCAAAAAAAGATTTAACTGTGTTCATTACACTAAACATAAACCAGGATTTGGCTCAATCTGTTTTGAAAGGATCTTCAACATTAAAGGTTAAAACAAAAAGAAGCCTCTAGTTAACCTTCAATTAACTATAGCTGCCTGGCACTTTCTTATTAATCAAGATTTTACTCTTGCATTATTTTTATGACATTCAATTTTATTTGGTTTCTTCAATATAGTTCTCAGAGGTAAAATAGCTCTATTTTATGGGTGAAAATCAAATCAAAATGTAGAAGGCTTCCTGTGTGACCTTCATAAAGTCATCTCCCTGAGGTTCTTTTCTTATTTTTAAAATGACAATAATGAGGTCTCGTCCACTGTGCCATGGAAAAAATGGAATAAATTTGTGCAGAGAAGGAGGATAGTGTTGAAAAGATTAAAGTTTTGGGGGGCCAGAAAGACATAGATTCCACCAAGTATGGGCTTTCTGACATTGGACAAGGTATTAATCTCTTTGAGCCTCTGTTCCCTCATCAATAAAATAAACATATAAATCTTAATTGGAACACTGGAATGTTATATGAACTCATGTATGCACAGGACTGGTATATAAAACACACACAAAAAAGATAGCTGCTATGTTTTGATTGTGTCTTCCCAAAATTCATATGTCAGATTGTAATGACCAATTCTAGTACTATTTAGAGGTGAGGTCTTTGGAAGGTTATTAGGTCATGAGGGTAAAGCCCTCAAGAATGGGACTAGTACCCTTACTTTAGTTTCTAAGTCATGTCTGACTCTTGCGATCCCATGGACTGTAGCCTGCCAGACTTCTCTGTCCATGGCATTCTCCAGGCACAGATACTGGAGTGGGTTTCCATTTCCTTCTCCAGGGTATCTTTCCAACCCAAGGATGGAACCCGGGTCTCCTGCATCGCAGGCAAATTCTTTACCGACTGAGCTATGAGGGAAGCCCCGTATTAAAACAAAGTAAAACCTAGAATGATCCCTCACCCCTACAGCCATATGAGATTTGCAAAAACAATTTAGTCTGGGAAGCAGGCTCTCACCAGACATAAAATCTGCTGGCACCATGATATCAGACTTTGTAGCCTCCAGAACTGTGAAAACTAACTATTGTTTTATAAGGCACCTCATCTCTGGTATTACAGCAACCCACATGGAATAAGACAGTAGCTGAAGAGGAGACCCTTACTATGTCTACGAGGAAGAGAACCAGCACTCGACTTTGTGTGTTTTTAGTTAAGTTCAGTCGCTCAGCTGAGTCCAACTCTTTGTGACCCCGTGGACTGCAGCACATCAGGCTTCCCTGTATATCACAAAATCCTGGAGCTTGCTCACACTCAAGCTCAAGTCGGTGATGCCATCCAACCATCGTAGTGATGCTTCTTAAGGCCTACTTGACTTCACATTCCAGGATGTCTGACTCTAGGTGAGTGATCACACCATCGTGATTATCTGGGTCATGAAGATCTTTTTCTGTATAGTTCTTCTGTGTATTCTTGCCAGCTCTTCTTAATATCTTCTGCTTCTGTTAGGTCCATACCATTTCTGTCCTTTATTGAGCCCATCTTTGCATGAAATGATCCCTTTGGTATCTCTAATTTTCTTGAAGAGATTTCTTTCATTCCCCTTTTATTGTTTTCCTCAATTTCTTTTCACTGATCACTGAGGAAGGCTTTCTTATCTCTCTTTGCTATTCTTTGGGAATCTGGATTCAGATGGGTGTATCTTTCCTTTTTTTCTTTGCTTTCCATTTCTCTTCTTTTCTCAGCTATTTGTAAGGCCTCCCCATACAGCCATTTTGCTTTTTTTGCATTTCTTTTTCTTGGGGATGGTTTTGACCCCTGTCTCCTGTACAGTGTCATGAACCTCCATCCATAGTTCATCAGACACTATGTCTAGCAGATCTAATCCCTTGAATCTATTTCTCACTTTCACTGTATAATCATAAAGGATTTGATTTAGATCATACCTGAACAGCGTTAGGAAGCATCACTAGGAACTAAGCTAGTGGAGGTGATGGAATTCCAATTGAGCTATTTCAAATCCTAAAAGATGATGCTGTGAAAGTGCTGCACTCAATATACCAACAAATATGGAAAACTCAGCAGTGGCCAAAGGACTGGAAAAGGTCAGTTTTCATTCCAATCCCAAAGAAAGGCAATGTCAAAGAATGCTCTAACTACCACACAATTGCACTCATCTCCATTTCAGTTTTAGTTCCATCACTCAGTCGTGTCCAACTCTTTGCGACCCCATCAAGGCTGTATGTTGTCACCCTGCTTATTTAACTTACATGCAGAGTACATAATGTGAAACACTGAGCTAGATAAAGCACAAGCTGGGATCAAGATTGCCAGGAGAAACATCAATAACTTCAGATATGCAGATGACACCACCCTTATGGCAGAAAGTGAAGAGCTAAAGAGCCTCTTGATGAAAGTGAAAGAGGAGAGTGAAATGTTGGCTTAAAGCTCAACATTCAGAAAACGAAGATCATGGCCTATGGTCCGTTCCATCACTTCATGGCAAATAGATGGAGAAACAGTAGAAATAATGACAAACTTTATTTTGGAAGGCTGCAAAATCACCACAGATGGTAACTGAAGCCATAAAATTAAAAGATGCTTACTCCTTGGAAGTAAAGCTATGACGATCCTGAACAGCATATTAAAAAGCAGAGACATTACTTTGCTAACAAAGGTCTGTCTAGTCAAGGCTATGGTTTTTCTAGTAGTCATGTTTGGATGTGAGAGTTGGACTATAAGGAAAGGTGAGCATCTAAGAATTGATGCTTTTGAACTGTGGTGTTGGAGAAGACTATTGAGAGTCCCTTGGACTGCAAGGAGATCCAACCAGTCCATCCTAAAGGAAATCAATCCTGAATATTCATTGGAAGGACTGATGCTGAAGTTGAAACGCCAATACTTTGGCCACCTGATGCAAAGAACTGTCTCATTAGAAAAGACTCTGATGCTGGAAAGATTGAAGGCAGGAGTAGAAGGGGATGCCAGAGGATGAGATGGTTGGATGGCATCACCGACTCTGTGGACATGAGTTCGAGTAAATCTGGGAGTTGGTGATGGACAGGGAGGCCTGGCGTGCTGCAGTTCATGGGACTGTGATGAGTCTGACATGACTGAGCCACTGAACTGAAATTAACTGATACCTGAATGATCTAGTGGTTTTTCCTACTTTTTCAATTTAAGTCTGAATTTGGCAATAAGGAGGTCATTATCTGAGCCACCATCTGCCCCTGGTCTTGCTTTTGCTGACTGTATAGAGCTTCTCCATCTTTAGCTGCGAAGAATATAATCAATCTGATTTCAGTACTGACCATCTGGTGATGTTCATGTGTAGCGTTTTCTCTTGTGTTGTTGCAAGAGGGTGTTTGCTATGATCAGTGTGTTCTCTTGGCAAAACTCTATTAGCCTTTGACATACTTCATTCTGTACTCTATGGCCAAATTTGCCTGTTACTCCAGGTGTTTCTTGACTTCCTACTTTTGCATTCCAGTCCCCTATAATGAAAAGGGAACTGTAATCACATTCTCTAAATCATACCTGTAATCGCACACTCTAAAACTAGTTTCTCACCTGAAAAGATTTTAATCCTTTTAAAAAGTATACTGATCCAGAGTGAGTTAGCATTTGCAGGACCTCACCACATACTTTTTGTTTCTTTCAGAGAAATGGCAAAAGAATGTAGGTGTTGGGAGGGAAAGTCATAATTATATCCTAAAGCAGTGATTTCCACCAAATTTACCCAGATAGCTCTTAAAAATTCCCAGATACAGGGTCCCACCTCTGAGTCAAAAAATCTGAAGTAAAGTTTGTTTTTTTCTAGTGACTTTTTGTAACTGTGGTAAAATACACATAAAACTTACCATTTTAATTATTTTTAAATGTAAAATTTAGTGGTATTAAGCACATTCATATTTTGATGCAAACATTTTACCATCCATATTTAGAACTCTTCTCATCTTGCAAAACTGAAACTCTATACCTTCATTTGCCCTTCTCGCAGCCCCTGGGCAGCTATTATTCTATTTCCAGCCACTATCAATTTGGTCACTCTAGTTATTTTATACAGGTAGAATCATACAGTATTTGTTCTTTTGTGACTGGCTTATTCCATTTAGCATGTTTCCCACAGTCCTTCATGTTGTAGTATGAGCCAGCATTTTCTTCCTGTTAAAGGTTGAATAATATTCTATTGTTTGTGTGTGTAACATTTTGCTTGTCCATCTGTCCATGACTGGACCCTTCCCGAAATGACTTCTTTAAAAAGATGGAATTCTTTACAAATTTGTTTGTCATCCTTGCCCAGGCACCATGCTAATCTCTGATTGTTGCAGTTTCAGTGTACTGTTGCCAGACTCAGAACTCCAAGTAGTTCTGAGAAGCACCAATAAGGCAGTTTTTTCTAGCTGCAGGTTGGTGGAACATTAAGTCAATTTAGCTGAGTGACCAGTATTTTACAAAGACACAGAATAGGAGAAAATAGAACAACTAGAAATTGTACTAATAAGTCAATGTATTATTTCAAATATTTGTTTCTGTATCTATGCATGTTTGTTGCAAAGGAGGGTAGCATGTGTACTATGTGAGGATATAAACTAGTTGCTTTTAGTTGCGTTTCTTATAGTTGCTCTCAATCAAAAAAATCTGAAAGCCACCTGAGGATCAGAATGTAGAATATGATTGCATGAAAAGTAAATTAACACCATGTTCTCATCTTGAAACATGCTATAAAATTACAATAGCCATGATTTTACTTTGAATATATTCAAAATAAGAGAATCTGAAAAGAGAAAAGATTGAGAAATGTCTTCTATGAATTGATTTGGACTCCACATTTCAGAGAGGTCTGCATGTTGCTTATTAATGAATCATTTTCATAATGCATTATCAGGAGTTATATATGAATTTGGCATCTCTCTGATACACTAAGCTTTTATAGACTCCAGAAGTAGATAAAGAATTGCTAATGGCAGTAATGAAGAGGTGTGAATGCCACCAGCAATTCAGGATTCGGTTCCAGCTCAGGAAACACACCACAAAAATCAAAATTAATTTCCCCTTTGGCATTTTTCTCAACCATATGTGGTTTTTAAATTATTGTGTGACTTCTCTCACTGTATTGAAAATATACAGGATATATTTATCTAAGATAAATATGATTTTGCCTGGAATGTTTTCTGAAATAATAGCACACAATATGCACCAGAAAATAAGGCAATTATATACTAATATAAATGTTTGTGAATTGTATTTGGTTCTGCCAGAATTTATGAAAGATATATGTTTAACAGATGTAAATGTTTTTATTAGATCATATGGAACATAATCGTTCATCTGCCTTTTAAAGAAGTGTGGAACTCCTTTTCATCACAAGGAGTGTTATTTCTGTATTGCCTTAGATGTTCAGTATATAACTCTATCGCAAATCCTCTGTGAGTTGCCTGATGCTAACACTGGCATTAATACAGGCAAACATAGTATTCCTAAGTAACCAAACATCATCCTTTGTTTTAATTCACAAGGAAGATGGTGGGATAGATGAATGAATGGAAAGAGATAGATGTATGATAGATAGTATTAATATATAAAAGGGGCTTCCCTGGTGGCTCAGAGGTTAAAGCATCTGCCTGGAATGCTGGGGACCCGGGTTCCATCCCTGGGTCGAGAAGATCCCCTGGAGAAGGAAATGGCAACCCACTCCAGTACTCTTGCCTGGAGAATCCCATGGAGGGAGGAGCCTGGTAGGTTACAGTCCATGAGGTCGCAAAGAGTTGGACATGACTGAGCGACTTCACTTCACTTCACTTCACAGCTAAATATACAATTAAAATTTTAAAAAATATGATAGATACAGACTTTCAATGCATAATGAGAATTATGTTCATAATTATGATACCTACTTGTGTTTAAGAAAACTTTATATCATGTATCTTCATTGATCCTCAGTGCTGCGTAAAAAAGACCAAACTGTACACATTTTAAAAAAGAAAAACCAGATACAGACATTAACAACCTTACCAACTCACAAGCCAGGGATATATCAGAAGCAGGAACCAGTTCCTAAGGACTGACTTTCAGTCCAGGTATTATTTCACTAAACTGCTGCATGAAACATCATCATTACTGTTTACTTTGTTCTTGTCATTGTTGTTCAGTCACTCAGTCTGACTCTTTGTGACTTCATGGACTGCAGCAGGCCAGGCTTTCCTGTCCTTCACCATCTTCCGGAGATTGCTTAAAATCTTGCTTAAAACTTTGTTCTTAAAATCTCTCAATTTCAGGACAAGGTACTTTGGCCAATTAGTTAAGCTCTGATTTAAAAATTATTGATAATTATCACAAACTACTAGACAAGAGCTACAGAGCAAAAATAATTTTATTCTTTATTTTGCAAATATATGCTCAGTGGAGCTTCCCAAATGGGAGTGTCTCAGAATCAGCTACAGGGTCCTGAACAGCACACAGACTTGTGTGTTGCTCAGTAATCTCTCTTCTCCTAAAGGTCTACAACTGATTGGGGTGCGTAGGTAGGTTTGAGAACTGCTGCTTTAGAAAAATACTTTGGAGTAACTTTGGTGAAATATCTATCAGGAAAATCAAATAAAAGACAATAACATGTTTTATTTACCTCCCATAGGCCACAAGTCTGAAGAAAATGCTGGTTTTGTATAGCCAAAAGTTTACAGAAATCAGGAATTTCTTTAAATTTGTTTAAGAAAAAGAAAACATAATTATGAAGACAAAATTAGTTATAAAAAGGAGTATTTACTAACAAATTATAACAAATGCATTTTTTAAAAGCTTTAAACCACAAATATCTGCCTGACATAGTGCTGTGCTTAACAATATCCTGAAATCACTCTCCATTAGTTCATAAGTATCTTCCTCATTCCTTTTAAATAAAAGAATGTCCATTGTGTGGATGTATTATACCAGAACTTATTCAACAGCTTATGAGTGGGCATTTAGGATGTTTCCAGTATTTTCAATCACAGTTAAAACAAGCTTCTGTATTACATATTTTCATATTATTGGAGATGTATCTTCAGGAAAAATTTCTGGAAGTTGAGTCACTGGGTCAAAATGTAAACACAAATGTAATTACTTTAGATGTTGTAAAATAACATCCCAGAAAAATTGTACCAATTTTCTTTCCATCAGCAATATGTGAAAGTGCCTATGTCCCCACAGCCCTGCAAAAGAGGATGCTATTTTTTTTAATTTTTTTACCAGTATGACAGGTGAGAGATGGCATCTTAATGTAGTTTTAATTTGCATTTCTCATGAGTGAACATTTATTCATATGTTTAAAGGTTATTTTTATAAATTTCTTGTGAATTGATAAGACAGTTTTTAAAACAGAGGATCTAAATAGTCAGATTTTTTACCTAGGTGTGATAAATATACTATCAAATTCTATATGCTGATTTTTAACTCCATAAAATACATTTCAAAATTACCATAAATAGTGCAATTATAAGATTGAACTACTGATAATGGCTTGTTATTTTCTTGCTGAATGATAAATCTTAAAGGTATATATCTTAACTTTATAATTCACAAAGCTAGGCTAGAAAAAAAAAGAATGAACCAATTCCATCAATATGCAATGATAAAATTAAGAATATTTGCTAAGGAGTCAATCCTGCCCCTTCATGGATCACAGCCTTGTTGTGGCAAAGGGGCTTGCGTATCTCAATAAAACTATGAGCCATGCTATGCAGGGCCGCCCAAGACAGACAGGTCATGGTCAAGTGTTCTGACAAAATGTGGTCCATGGCTGGTGGAAATTGCAACCCACTCCAGTATTCTTGGCTGGAAAACCTCTTGAATGGTATGAAAAGGCAAAAAGATATGAGGCTGGAAGATGAGCTCCCCAGGTTGGAAGATGTCTAGTATGCTACTGGGGAAAAGCAGAGGGAATTACTAATAGCTCCAGAATGAATGAACTGGCTGGGCTAAAGCAGAAACAACCCTCAGTTGTAGATGTGTCTGGTGGTGAAAGTAAAGTTCAATGCTGTAAAGAACAATATTGCATAGGAATCTGGAATATTAGGTCCATGAATCAAGATAAACTGGATATGATCAAACAGGAGATAACAAGATTGAACATCAACATCTTAGGAATCAGTGAACTAAAATGGATGGGAATGGGTGAATTTAATCAGATGACCATTATACCTACTACTGTGGACAAGAATCCCTTAGAAGAAGTGGAATAGCCCTCAGAGTCAACAAAAGAGTCTGCAATGCAGTTCTTGGGTGAAATCTCAAGAGAAAGCGTGATCTCAGTTTGTTTCCAAGGCAAACCATTCAACATCACAGAAATCTAGGTCTATGCTGTATATTATCACTCTGCTTATTAAACCTCTATGCAGAGTACATCATGTGAAATGCCAGGCTGGGTGATGATTAAGCTGGAATCAAGATTGCCAGGAGAAATATCAATAACTCCATATACACAGATGACACTACCCTAATGGCAGAAAGCAAAGAGGGACTAAACAGCCCCTTGATGAAGGTGAAACAAAAAAGTTAAAAGGCTGGCTTGAAACTCAACAGCATTATAAAAAACTAAGATCATTGTATCTGTTCCCATCACTTCATGCAAATCAAAAGAAAAAGTAGAAGCAGTGACAGATTTTCTGTTTTGGGGATCTAATATCATTATGGATGGTGACCACAGCCATGCCATTAAAAACATTTGCTCCTTGGATGAAAAGCTATGACCAACTTAGGGAGCATATTAAAAAGCAGAGACATCACTTTGCTGACAAAATTCATATAGACAAAGCTATGGTTTTTCCAGTAGTCATGTATGAATGTGAGAGTTGGACCATAAAGAAGCTTGAGCACTGAAGAATTGATGTTTTCAAACTGTGGTATTGGAGAAGACTCTTGAGAGTCACTTGAACTGCGAGGAGATCAAACCAGTAGGTCTTAAAGGAAATCAACCCTGAATATTCATTGGAAGGACTGGGTGCTGAAGCTGAAACTCCAATATTTTGGCTACCTGATGGGAAGAGCAGACTCATTGAAAAAGACCCTTATGCTGGGAAAGATTGAAAGCAAATGGAGAAGTGGGTGGCAGAGGATGAGATGGTTAGATAGCATCATCAACTCAATGGACATGAATTTGAGCAACTCTGACAGATAGTGAAAGAGAGACGAACCTGGAGTGCTGTAGTCCATGGGGTCACAAAGAGTCACGCAACTTATTGACTAAAAAACAGCAAAGTCAATCATAGGTAGTGACATTTATTACAGTATTTTAAAGCCTTTTTTTTTTTTTTACATATTTAGCCATTCTAATATACGGCTGTTTGAAATGACTTCTAAAATCTAGAAATGTTTCACTATTTTTTGTAATATTCTGCTAATAGGGCCACAAAATAAATGTTCCACAAAACACCATTCCAGTGTTCTGTATTAGCGTTGCTTATTTTTATTTAAAACTATATACTGTTTGTTATTTGTTCAAATAGTTTCCCTTCTAATAACAGCACATTTACTTTTGTGGGTACAAATGATGCTTTGTATTTTTTGTGGTGTGTCTGTGTATTATCAAGAACCTAAATGCTTTCAGTCACATATATTACCTTAGTCAAAACTGATCTTGGAAGATTGGTTGTGAAACATGCAAGAGTAATAGTAAAATACTTTGTTGTTTGCCCTTAAAATAGCAAGGGTAGATTTTATAATCTCTTTGCACATTTGAAAATGATTGTGGTGTCAAGCAAAGTTTTTGGCTATGCTCATCAAATGAATGGTAATAATGGATGATTTGAAGCAAATTATGTTTTTCTAGAAAGTATTCCACTGTCAAAAGGACATGATGGTAATTTTCTAGGGTCATTTTCTAACAGATATAGTTAAGTTCCCCATGGACTGTAGCCTGCCAGCCTCCCCTGTCCGTGGGATTCTCCAGTCAGGAATACTGAAATGGGTTGCCATTTCCTTCTACAGGGGATCTTCCCCACATGGATCAAACATGAATCTCCTGCATTGCAGGCAGATTCTTTACCATCTAAGTGACCAGGGAAGCTCAAAGCTCCCCAGTTTTTTATTTTTACCAACTTTTTAAGTTTTATAAGTGTAATTTGTTTTATTGGGCAGGCCAGAATTCCATTTGTTGCTTCTGAGTTGGGAATTTGATAGGAGCAATTGTTTTTTATTCCCATTATTCTGATCAACAATTGAAATATTACTGAAGAAATCATTTGATCTATTCACTCTGTATTTGATGAGAATAACTTTTTGTTCATTTTGACCTATAATTTTTAAATAAAAATAAAGACCCTGCTCGAAGTGGTTTATTTATAAGAAGTCTTAATTTTCACTGTATTCAACTTTTCTAAAGTTCAACAAATTATTATTTTGCAGTTTTAAATTTTTCTTTATAACAGTTTTTCTTTTATTAGCCCAGTATATTTTATATTTCAACTATGATTTGATGTATTAATTTGCATTGATCTGAAAGACTAGAAGGTAGCATAGTTTCATTCAGTGTATAGACTATGAATATATTTTCTTTAAAATGTAAATTAAATGCAAGAAAGTGAAAACTTCAAAGAATTTTTACATTTTCAAACAATTCTTTTCAAAAAATATTTAAAATGTCTAAACTCAAAGTATAAATCATATTAATATATATTATCATTTTAAGTCAAAACAATTTTAATATTTGAATTTTAGAATTTAAAATTTAGGGCTTCCCTGTGGCTCAGCTGGTAAAGAATCCACCTGCAATGAGGGAGATCTGGGTTCGATCCCTGAGTTGGGAAGATCCCCCAGAGATCTTAATTGTAAAGATCTTAACCCTTTACAGGGGTTTAATCTTGTAAAAAACTTTTATAAAAATGAAACTACTGGCAATTCTATTTTCCAAGATAAAAAATCAGTATCTCCATATGCTGCTGCTAAGTCACCTCAGTCGTGTCCGACCCTGTGCGACCCCATAGACGGCAGCCCACCAGGCTCCCCCGTCCCTGGGATTCTCCAGGCAAGAACACTGGAGTGGGTTGCCATTTCCTTCTCCAATGCATGAAAGTGAAAAGTGAAAGGGAAGTCGCTCAGTCGTGTCTGACTCTTAGCAACCCCATGGACTGCAGCCTACCAGGCTCCTCCATCCATGGGATTTTCCAGGCAAGAGTACAGGAGTGGGATGCCATTGCCTTCTCCATATGCATATGCAAAATTAGAACAGCGTACCTTGTCTGATATTGTAAAATATTTTTCACCCACTATGTGCACCTGTTGCAAATGTCACAGTGACTTGTCAGTAATTTCAGAAACATGATTTGGAGCAATGAGAGAGGCTGAAAAATGGACATTTGTTACTAGTTGGAAGCTGATTCTTCATTATCTAGTGCATTCAAGCTCTCTGAGAGGAAGGATGAATTTATCTTTCCTTTTACCTGAGTGCCTCCACCACTCAGTTCTTCCTGGTACTCCAAAGCAGTGTCTGTTCCCTGTGTCTGCAGCACAGAACTCACTCATGGAATTCAGGTTCAAAAGCTTTTTGTTTTGAGGACATGGGGAAGCGATGTAGAGGAGCGCTTCCCTGGGGTCTGAGCGGAGTTGGTTACAAGAGTAGCATTGTATGTTGGTACATTTCTGTTGCTATCCATTGCAGTCTTAGGTTTCCCTGAAGTGTGGGGCTCAAAACAGAGCCTCTTGTCTGGATCCCAGTGCAGTAATGGAGAATAAAGGGAAGAGAATATTCACAAAATTATTTTGACTCCATATGCTTGTCACAGGTAGCGTGGAAGAATTGCTCTGTCCTTTTCAATGGAAACTGCCTTTAATGGAACAGCAGGACTGTTGCCACATGTCCATCTTCTCTCACTGGATTGTATTTTTTTTTTTTTGGAAAATACATGTACATTTGCTTTGTATATGTGGAGGAAGAAATCACATCCAATAATCAGTGTTTGTTTTTTCAGATAATTAACACTGTAGTTTGGAAAAAATATTTTATAGTATATTTTATTAGCCCAACAGAACTACTTTCATGTTTGTGATCAAAAATGTTTATTAATAAGGCAATTTGTTTTACTTAGGGGTAAAAACAAAGAATTTAATGATGTTTATCTCTTTCAAAAGGTTCACTGGCCTTTAAGTAAAAGTTGAACAACTTTATTATTTTGAAGAACTCTAAAAGGAGAAAGCTAAAAAATGAAAAAACAAAAACCCAGTAACTATGTAAGATGTATTCAGGTATCAGCAACCCAAAAAGAAAGATTAAAGCCAGTTAATTATTCTCCCAGGTGCTTTACATAGTGAATTTGTTGGTTAGGTTCAAAAACCTGGCTGGAGCTCATTTCTTTCAAGTCTTTCTCTCCTGTCTAGAACTTCAGACTTCTAATTAAACAGTTTCTACTTTGGGTAATATTTACAAATGAGTCAGTGCTTAAGAGAATTCACTGATCCTAATTGGGATTCAGATCTCCAAATCTGTCATTTCCACATTCTTAAAAACTGCCGAATCACTGGGGCTCAATCACCAATACATATAATTATTTTAAATTTCTAATAATGTTCCTAATTTGAAAAAATTAAGAATTACTCAGGATCCAAATGTGTTCAGAACATCAGTCTCACATTACCAGGCTCCTGCTGACACACTGAGAACAGGAATTCGCTGTCCCAGCAATGGGACATGAATTAATATTTCTGTCTCGCTACTAGACAGAGACCAGGCTGAGTCAGTCCTCCTAGTCAAAGCAGAGGCAGGGTAGAACCATTTGTTCTGCTGCTCCAGAGGCTGGCAGACTGATCCTAATCTGGGCCAAATCTTCATGGGATTCCTTGTGGTCCCCAACGTTCAAGGCAAGACTATTAAGAGATTGGAGGAATTATTTCATGGTATTGTGCCCACCATTGACTTGAGCTGTCACAAAACTAAAAGTCTGTGACCTATTACTGCTATAAGCAATAGTCTGCAATAAACCCACTGGATTTCCTCCAAATGTCTATTTGCAAGTTAAGGAAGAACTAAAGAGGCAACCAGTATACCTGAGGTACATTTTAGAAGTAGTGTGAAAGTGAAGGGTAGCAGAATATGTCATCCCAGGACATACTTCGTTGACATAAGGATTATACCGAGCTGAAAGTAACTGAGAAGAAGCAGATCCAAGAAAAGCTCTCTGACCTCCCTCTATTTGCCTAAAAGCACTGCATGCATTTGTAAAGGCTTCTCCACTCCCCTCTCTACCAGAAGGGACAGAAGTTAATCACTGAAGACAACCCGGACTCTTCACAGCCCAAAGACAGAGCAGAGCAATCTACCTAACAGGCTTTGCTAAAACTAGTTCTCACCTACCATTGGTTTCCCAGTTTATTTCTTCCCGCAGTTTGCCACCTCAAGATCCTTTGTCTTTTGACTTTTCTTAAAATCTCTTCTTTTGTTAAGGTACAATATAAGCCCTAGGCTCTAACAACCCTTTGAGTCACTCATCGCTAAATGCTCCCATGTGTCTGCAAGAAGCACACGTTAATAAGAGAAACATGTTTATTTTATTTATCTGTGTTTTGTCAGTCTAACCTGACATTTACCTGGAGAACCTAAGATGGTAGAGGAAAATTTTTCCCCTCTTACAAAAAGATCAATAGGGAAGACCTGGTTCAAGTTCTTGACTCGGCCACTTAGCTGTCACATCACTGTCAGTCACTCAGCCACTATGAGCCTCAGATTCCTCATCTGTAAGATGGGAACAAGAGTTATTGACCTCCCTGGCAGGATTATTGTGAAAGATGAGATCATGCACATAAGAATACTTTATAAACTTTATAATATTTATAAACTTTATAAACATCTAAGTTGTGTCCAAAAAAGGTTAAGCTTTTTTGTTTCCTCTCTGCAAGTTCCTTAAAGGTAGGAGTCATGGCTTATTCAATGCAAAGTAGATTTTTTTTGTTATAAGTAAATTTATCTCTGGCAATTTTAGTTTTTTGTTTCTCTCTTTGTTTTCTCTCTTTCTGGGAACTCTTTAGACTTACCTTTGTGCTGGCTCTTCCCATCTCTCAAAATATGTCTTGGAGAAATATACAACTGCAACCTCTGGCATCTTTATCATAACACAGGCAGACTCAGGCTTGAGATGTGCTGGAAGTTCAGTGCACAGATCACAGGGGAAGAAAGGCTGGGCTGAATGAACCTTTCTAAGCAAAGTAACATAGCTATAGATGCTGGACCAGGACTGGAATGAATATCCAGTGATTAAAAAAAGAGGAGCAAATTAGCCTTCCTTCAAATTAATATGCATTGAAGAAGGTTACAGGTAATAGAATATCAAAGCCTGGTGTGGCAGTGACAACACCTTCAGACGATCCATCAGCCTGAAATGGGAGGTTTGCTTTAGGAACCAGGTCATAAGGAATCCTAAAATTTTCATAGGCCAGAGTTTAATTTTCAGTGTACAAAGTTAATTGAAACTTATTTTACTTCATTTTTAACTTAATGTTTTGTACAATTGTTTCTTGTTAACATGTTCTTGAGTTTCTAAATTAAAAAACTTGCTAGTATTTTGCTGGTATTTTATATGTCTTTAAATATTCATGGGTGCCTTGATTAGTATATTTCATAAACTAGTATCCCTTCTCCATTTTCTGTTTTATTGAAAAATATCTTACTGTTTCTTCTTTTTTTCTCACATTAATATTTATGCATTGTTTTATAAGAGGCATATGGTTTGATTTTTCTTTTACCCACTGTGAAAAATTCTGTCTTTTATGGGGGTGGCTCAGCCTACTTGCAATTATTATTATATCTGATATTTTGGTCTTAATTGTCTCATCTTTTCAAATGCTATATACTTATGTCTTTCTTTATTGTTTTCTTTTTATAAACAGGTTGTGTTTCATTTGTTTTACTTTCCTCTGTAACTTCAACTGAAACCTCCGTTTTATAATTCTGAAAGAAGGAACACCTTTGTGTATTACAAATTTTCATATTTCTATAATTATCAAACTCAAAGATTAAATGATACATTTTAAGCTATTCCATAATGACAATGAGGAATTGATTTCATTTTAGTTCCTTCTTACTCTCTCTCATTGCTCTACCATGATTGCCTTGCCTCACTTTTTAGTATATGTTTCTATAAATAGAACTCAGATGATAGGTAGGATGTTATTCTTATATTACCTTTTATTTTAAGAAATCCCCTTACATTTACTTCTGTTGTTAGTTGCTAAGTTGTGTCCAGCTCTTTGCAAACCCATGGACTATAGCCCGCCACGCTCCTCTGTCCCTGGGATCTCCCAGGCAAGAATACTGGAGTGGATTGCCATTTCCTTCTCCAGGGTATCTTCCCAACCCAGGGATCAAACCTGTGTCTCCTGCCTTGGGAGGAGGATTCTTTACACCTGAGCCCCGAGAGGCTTCCCAATATATTTACTTCATCACCCTGTATTAAGCTATAGTTAGTTTTAGCTCTATGTTTGACATGTTTGAGTGCTCATCGTTGTCTTTTTTAAACAGACCCATAGTCTTGAACTCTAACATTGATCCTTTTTCAGTAAGCTGGGATACACTTTCAAGGTTTTCTTTCAAGAAGTACTGAAAAGGGATCTATCTCCTGAGTCTGTTTATAGCTGAAAGTATCTCTATTGTCTTTTGCTATCAGTTCAGTTCAGTCACTCAGTCGTGTCTGACTCCTTGTGACCCCATGAATTGCAGCACGCCAGGCCTCCCTGTCCATCACCAACTCCCAGAGTTCATTCAAACTCATGTTCATCGAGTCGGTGATGCCATCCAGCCATCTCATCCCCTGTCGTCCCTTTATCCTCCTGCCCCCAATCCCTCCCAGCATCAAGGTCTTTTCCAATGAGTCAACTCTTCACATGAGGTGGCCAAAGTACTGGAGTTTCAGATTTAGCATCATTCCTTCCAAAGAACACCCAGGACTGATCTCCTTTAGGATGGACTTGTTGGATCTCCTTGCAGTCCGAGGGACTCTCAAGAGTCTTCTCCAACACCACAGTTCAAAAGCATCAATTCTTCAGTGCTCAGCTTTCTTCACAGTCCAACTCTCACATCTGTACACGACTACTGGAAAAACCATAGCCTTGACTAGATGGACCTTAGTCAGCAAAGTAATGTCTCTGCTTTTCAACATACTATCTAGGTTGGTTATAACTTTCCTTCCAAGGAGTAAGTGTCTTTTAATTTCATGGCTGCAATCACCATCTGCAGTGATTTTGGAGCCCCCAAAAATAAAGTCTGATACCGTTTGCACTGTTTCCCTATCCATTTCCCATGAAGTGATGGGACCAGATGCCATGATCTTCATTTTCTGAATGTTGAGCTTTAAGCCAACTTTTTCACTCTCCTCTTTCACTTTCATCAAGAGGCTTTTAGTTCCTCTTCACTTTCTGCCATAAGGGTGGTGTCATCTGCATAATGAGGTTATTGATATTTCTCCCGGCAATCTTGATTCCAGCTTGTGCTTCTTCCAGCCCAGGTTACTCATGATGTACTCTTTTGCTATGAAAGGAAACTTTACTACATATGAAATTTCTTGCCAAAAAAATGTTCTTTTCTTCCTCAAATGTGAGTACATATAATTTTATTTTCTTCTACATTTATTTTACTGAGGAGAAATTTGCAGTTTTCTTTCCTTTTTATGATAAGCAGTTTTTTAAGTGTGTTTTTCTTTTTTCTGTTCATTTATTCTACAGATATTTATTGAGCAACTGATGCGTACCAGGTTCTTTTCTTGTCCCTGGAAACATGCTGCAGAATAAAGTCGACAAAGATTCCTATTCTTGTGGGACTACATGGTTTTTTTTTTTTTCTCTTGAATGCTTGCCTAATTTAATATTTTAATAATGTATTTAATTTTCATCCTTGAATGTGTTCTGTTTGACCTATCTTTTCAATTATCTTTGGACTAAAGCTAAGGTAGCTTTCTAAAAACAGCAAAAACAAATGTGTTTTCAAATTCTGGTTGTTCTTTCTACTTATGCCTCAATTATTCAGATTTCCTCTCTGGGAGAACCTAGGATTTTTGGTTGAATCTTTATTCTCCATTATTAATATCATCTTTCCTCTAAAATATTTTATAAACTCATGTGCTTTTGGTATTCTAAGAATACTACAAATTAACTACTTCACATGACTTATTAGATCTGAATGTCTTTTTACCATTCAATGTTTTTACCATTCAATGTTTCCTTTTCAGGCTTTATTTGTGCTGCCTGTAGGTTTAATTTTACTGAAAATTTCATGCTGAGCCATCTTTTTATCTCTTTGTATTTCCTTTTTTCTTCTACTGATTCATCAGTGATTTTTGTCCTTTGAAAAGCTATTGAACTGAAATATATATACAGAAAAGTAAGTGGATCAAAAATATGTCCTGGTGAATTTTTACATCCTTATGCACACCTGTGAAACCAGCTCCAAGTGCAAGATTCAGAACCTCACCAACCTTCAGATCAACATCAGTACCCTTCATGCTCTTTTCTAGTAACTATTCCCCTCAAAAGTCACCCTATAACCTATTAATTTGATTTTTTTTTTGCTTCCTTATAATTTATTCTTCTTTTTATAGATGTTATATTTTCTTGTATCACAGGGAGGATGAAAAATATTACTCTAAAATTTTCTCCAATTTGCAATCTTGAAATTAATGTAGACTTGATGAGGTTCCTGAAATAATAGTACTCTGGGACCAGCACTTTCACAAAATGACTAGAATTCCCATACATATTAAGGCTTGCTTAACAGTGCCCTAGAAAACTTTTGAGAAACATTGGTGCCTGGCCTTATCCTCTTAAGTTTTTTTAGAGTGAAACCATATATTAGTGTTTTTATTACTACCATTACAAATTACCACACACATCATGGCTTACAGAAACACTGATTTGTTATTTCATCGTTCTGTATGTCAGAAGTCCAATGGGCTCAGCTGGTTCCCCTGCTCCACGTCTGCAAGGCCCTATGAGGTTGTGGGCAGGGCTGCGTTCTTTGTGGAGGCCCTGGAGAGATCTCTTCTGGACTGATTCACGTTGTTGGCAGAACTCATTTCCATGCAGCTGTGGAACTGAGAACCCTGTTTCTCTGCTGGCTGTGGCTGGGTATCCTGGTCAATTTCTAGGGGCCTCCTGCATGCCTTTGTTCTTGGCCTCTGTCCTCAGAGTCAGCAATGATGGGTTGAGTTCTTCTGGTGCTTAAGTTCTTTCTGATCTCCATTTCCACCTCATCTGCCCTGACTTCTCTGCAGTATACCTCTGATTCTTCTGCCTTCCTTAGCTGCTTTTCAGAGCCCATGTAATGACATGGGAATACTAGGATTCTCCAGGATAATCTATTTTTAAAATCAGGTGATCAGTAACTAGCCTTAATTTCATCTAAAAAAAATTGTTTTGCAACCATGCTGATATTAGTGTTTGATCAGATAACTAGATTATGGGAATGGTGTGTGTGTGTGTGCGTGTGTATGTATGTGCATGCACATGTGTTTGGGGTGCATCTTTAGAATTCTACCTACCTCAAACCATCTTCCGGGGCTTCTAATGTGTAAACAGGGTTGAGTATCACTAGTGCAGACCTTGGAATTCTGATCCATGAAGACAGTAGTAGATCTTTTCCCACTTTTCTTTCAGGAATGTTGGAGTGCTTTGTTTTATAAAGTTAAAAAAGGAAGGATATACACACATACAGACTCACACACACATATATACACACACTAATCTTTTTCTCAATTGACATTGGTTTTATTTTAAAAGGAATGTCTTCAGGAGTTGTTTGTAGATGTTTGCACTTGGACATCATCACAGGCTATCTATGTATGGGTGTAAGCCTAGTGGGAATTGGGAAGAGGCAATTATCAAGCTAACGTAATACCAAATTAAGCCAGAAATCTCCGCTCCTTATTGAAGCTGAGATTTTACTACTTTAATTTTGATTTTCCATTTTTCAACCAAGAAAATCAAGACTTGCAGAGATTAAAGGCTTTTGCAAAGGCACATATATATCATGAAAGGAGTCATCTGACCTGCTAAAAAAATGAACCTTTAACATTTACCTTCTGGGGAAATGAGCTATATTTTGTGCAATCTACTTTTATTTCCTTTGAATCTCTAATACATCATTTTAACTTGAGAGGGGAAAATAAGCAATTCAGTCTAAAATATGCATTTTTGACAGAGCTTGTTAAATTTCTGTCTGAACAGAGATGTTTGAAGGTGGTGAGGTGGTGAAGCCCTGTGTGCACTTTGCAGAGTTGCTTTTCGCAAAAGAGGAAGAGGTTAAGTTTGTATCCAGCACAAAAGTTCAAGGTATTGAGATGTGAGATTTCATAACTCAGGTTCAGGACTAAACCATTCTATTAATAACTCTCTGGATCTTAGAGACAATATTTTAAGGAAATTGTGAGTATTTTGCTTTTAAAGATCTTTTTAGAAAAATAAAGCCATTTTTTTATGGTCCCCTTCTCCATTGGTAAGCCTTGTTTAAGTCATTGTTTTCTCAGTTTTTGATGAACTATGAATTGTCATATTTAAACAGTGCTAATTCTTAATCATCAGTGATAACAAGGAAAGGGACAAATTTAGACCTTTCAAATCCCTTGATAATAATTTTAGCTACACACAGAAAAAATTATACTGTGCCTATCATTCCTGGCTCTTTAGTTAGTTACTTCAGTCACTCAGCCATGTCCGACTCTTTGAGACCCCATGAATCGCAGCACGCCAGGCCTCCCTGTCCATCACCAACTCCCAGAGTTCACTCAGACTCACATCCATCGAGTCAGTGATGCCATCCAGCCATCTCATCCTCGGTCGTCCCCTTCTCCTCCTACCCCCAATCCCTCCCAGCATCAGAGTCTTTTCCAATGAGTCAACTCTTCACATGAGGTGGCCAAAGTACTGGAGTTTCAGCTTTCGCATCATTCCTTCCAAAGAAATCCCAGGACTGATCTCCTTCAGAATGGACTGGTTGGATCTCCTTGCAGTCCAAGGGATTCTCAAGAGTCTTATCCAGCACCACAGTTCAAAAGCATCAATTCTTTGGCACTCAGCCTTCTTCACAGTCCAACTCTCACATCTGTACATGACCACTGGAAAAACCATAGCCTTGACTAGACGGACCTTTGTTGGCAAAGTAATGTCTCTGCTTTTCAACATGCTGTCTAGGTTGGTCATAACTTTTCTTCCAAGGAGAAAGCGTCTTTTAAATTTCATGGCTGCAATCACCATCTGCAGTGATTTTGGAGCCCCCAAAAATAAAGTCTGACACTGTTTCCACTGTTTCCCCATCCATTTCCCATGAAGTGATGGGACCAGATGCCATGATCTTCGTTTTCTGAATGTTGAGCCTTAAGCCAACTTTTTCACTCTCCTCTTTCACTTTCATCAAGAGGCTTTTTAGTTCCTCTTCACTTTCTGTCATAAGGGTGGTGTCATCTGCATAATGAGGTTATTGATATTTCTCCCGGCAATCTTGATTCCAGCTTGTGCTTCTTCCAGCCCAGTGTTTCTCATGAAGTACTCTGCATATAAGTTAAATAAGCAGGGTGACAATATACAGCCTTGATGTACTCCTTTTCCTATTTGGAACCAGTCTGTTGTCCCATGTCCAGTTCTAACTGTTGCTGCCTGAGCTTCATATAGGTTTCTCAAGAGGCAGGTCAGGTGGTCTGGTATTCCCATCTCTTTCAGAATTTTCCACAGTTTATTGTGATCCACACAGTCATTCACATGCCAGCTTGCTTAGCACTCATAAGTGCTAGCTCATGACTTTTGAATAATTCATATACTATTTCTGATTCTTTTATTTCTGGTTTATTTCCTTCATTCTTTTCTCTACGACCCTGAATTTTTATTTCCCAATTTACTATTGTATTTAAACCTTAGATCTCCTAAAGTTAAATAATCTTTCTGATCTTCTCTCTTGTCACCTTGGACCTTGGCACTATAGCAGTTTTTACTTATTAATTTCTAATACATTTGTATCTATCTCTTATTTTCTTGGTGAGGACTTCAGACTCCACTTCTGATTGAAATAGGTAATCTCAGATCAGTGACCTGGCCAGTTTTAGTCAGTGTTTGAAAAGTAAAAGTGATGAGCTATTTGGTCATTCCTGACCAATCACAAGAACTGATAAAAGGGATCTGAAGTTGATCACCTTAATTATCCACTTGGTTTAGAAAGCAATGGTATGGATAATAGCTATGTTGCCTGCTATATTCAATCTTATAATGATACAGATATATCCTAGGCCAGCATTAGTACTGAATGCTAAAGTCACAGTTTTTGAACTAAAAAGAGAAGACTTTAGTGATTCAGTGACCTGGTCTAGTATGTGGTTCATGGGATGCCCAACCCCCTAAGGAGCTGCCACAGGAGGTTAGGGTAGGAGAAAGACAGATGGCAAATGAGAGGTAACCTAGGAAGGATGAGGAACCCTCACCCCATTGCAGTAGGAGCATCTCAGGTACCCCGTTTGCACGTGTAAATTCCAAGAAAGGTTTTGTTTGAACAAAGACCATCATTAATTAAAAATAGTGACAGCTAAGGACCTAGTTCAAACTGTCATTCTCCACTTGAGGAAACAGGGGCCAAAGAAGTGAAGTAGCTAAGATCATGAGAAAGCCAAAGTCTCTCAGCTCTCAACCAGGATGCTTCCCACTGGTCCACAAACAATTTTATCAAATGGTTTCCACAAGCCATTAAATAATGGCAGTCAAAAAATCCTCATGCTTCTCTGGGTTAAGTGATAAATAATAATATATGGAGTTTGTGTTTACAAATTGTGGACAAATCTTCTAATTTTATGTTTATATAAGAAGCCCAGAGTATTTTTGTTAATTCTCAGAAATTAATGAAGATTTCACTGTTTCTCATTCCATAAAAAATTTAGGTGCAAGATGAAGAGGATACCTAGATAAATGAGATGTGTTTCCAGACTCTAAGTAGTTCTTTGTTTAATGATAGAATCTGTTTTGGGTGAAAAAAAAAAAAAAAATCATAGAGCCCAAGAATCATAGACAAGATTGTAGGCAGTTTAATGTAATTTGTTTGAATACAGTTTAATCAATTTTAAACAATTTGAAGAATAAATATTGTAGCATGAACAAACGAATAATGTTAATATGTAATATTTCCACTTAGTTGATGACAATTTTTGTAATCGTCTACAGTAGCTTACACATGAAATTATAGAAATGGAATTATAAATATATTACGTGGTAAATGCCAGGATTATATACATTTCCATTACTAGAAACTATGTCATATTTTCTTTTTTCAATTTTTTTCTGAATTTCCTTAAAATATTTGTGAAAAATTGTATTTGATTGCTGCTAAATTGCATCCCATACTTCCTAATATATGAAGCTAAATCTTGAGTCAGTTGCTATCAATAGTTAATTTACATAATTAATTCCTAAGTACAATGGATTCACTTGGTGAAAATCCTGTATATATTCATGTATAAGTATTGTATTATACTAATTCATTTACTAATTTGATAAATAATTTACTCAGATTTTTCTGCTTCCTGTGTTAGGAGCTAAGTTCTTTCCTCTTGAGGAGCTCACAGCCTGGTTGCAGGTTCTTCTAGCTTACATTTTCTTCTTCAAATGAAAATAATGAATTATGCACGGGAAAAAAGATGATGTCAAGAAATTATAAATATATAAATACATAATGAAAGGAAACGCTCTCATTATAAAGCAAACATCATTCCAGAATAAAATACACCACGGATGTTCTTGAATTAGAAGAGAAAATATGCTCTTTTGCTGTGCAAACAGATGGGGATAAAGAGCCATTTGATATATTTAAAGAGCCATTAAAAAAGTAACTATTATATAAAATGAAATCTTGTGTTGGATAGGTTTATCAGCCACCAAGCTAAGGTAGGAGCAACAGAATCTGTAACTCGAAATGAAATCAACATATTTGCTTCTCAGTGAAGGTGGCAAAGGGAGCCTCACTGGCTCATTTGCAAACTTATACATAGTAATGTCTGTTTTCATATTTGCTCTTTCTTACCTCCCTACTGTAGCATCATCTGGATTGCCTCCAGGTAATCATGCACAGGAGACCACTTTGGAGGAAGTTATCAGCCTTCCAGTGAAGGGAATCAAACTGATCAAGGGAAAGGAAGTGATGCACTGAATTGTTTCATAATGACATTCATTTCTCAGTGACCTTCCACCGTGCAATCGGATTTTTTTTTAAAGTCAGCACAGTGTGCAACTCTCTCAGTGAGTGTGGGGAGAAAAAATAAATGAGGTGTTAGCAAGGAAGCTTTCAACATGTTGCCTGGCCAGAGATTTAGGTCATGAGAGTTGAAATAATTTTGAGCCTTGGTGCTCTGCACTGCTATTAAACACCAGTTAGTCTGTAGATGTGTCCTCAGCTGGCAGATGAAAAGGTCTAGAGTTCAGATTGTTTCAAGAAGTCATAATGAAGCCACAAGATCCATGTTCTTTATAAGAGAAATGTCAGCTCTGGAAAGTCTCTTAAACTGTAAAGGACACTTCATTACATAGAAGAACTGACTTAATATACTTTGCAAATGACTTCATAACATTCAATTTTGAGAATCATTTCCATTCTTTTATTCACAGTACATAGGGAAATTAGCTGAAATATTTATCTTTGCTTCTCTCTAAGTTTTATAGCACTAGTCAAAAACTAATTAGACTCTGGCAATTAAATCCTGCATGCATGCTTCTCTTTTTTCTCAAGGAATTTTACTTGTTATGCAACTTCCTATATTGCAGAGAGTGGCCTATTTAACTTGAAGGATTTTAGTTTTTAGTCTTTTTTTTTTTAAATGTCAAGCTTATTCACTTATTTTTTCTTAAGTATCTGACAGGTACTTAGGAAAAGAGGAAATGGAAGAGGCCAATCATCAAAACAAGTAAGCATCTAATAAAACATGATCCACAGAAATGCAAGAAAGACTTCTCATCGTGTCAGGTCACCAAGTAGGTAGGAGCTCTCTCCAAAATCAGCGGCACACCTTCCTTCTAGCTGACAAAGCAAGAAGTGCTGTGGGGCAAGATCATGTATAATATTAACCTGTAAATTCAGATCAAGTAGGGTCCCTTCTCATCTGACAAAGAATTTCAAAGTGTGTCTGTATGATTGTTTCCATTGTATTTCTTTTGTTTGGGATTGCACCATCTGGTTGTTGGTTGTTGGTTGTTCTTTTGTGTGGTAGAGGGGTCTTGGGCTATTCTCAAAGGAGGGAACCTTCCTGTGTTAGAAAGTCTCAGCAGTGTGTGAGTTAGTTTTACTCTGCTCTTAGTCTAGGAGAAAATTCTTCCTTTCCTTTGATGTTACTTTTTATTTTTTCCCCTCTAGGGATAGGGCAGGAATTCCCTATAGCTATCTATGTGGCAAGATCATCAGGGTAAAGATTAAGATGTGAATAAAGTCATCTATACCATTTTTCTAGAATCAACATATATGCGTTAATATACTTTTGTTTTTCTTTCTGACTTCCTTCACTCTGTATGACCTTCTCTCGGTCCATCCTAGATGATCCTATTTTCAAAGCAGAAATAGAGACACAGACATAGAGAACAAATGTATGGATACCAAGGGGAAAAGATAGGGAGTGGGAGGTATTCAGAGATTGATATTAACACATATACACTATTGTTATTATGTGTAAGATAGATAACTAATGAGAACACATTGTATAGCATAGGGAACTCTACTTAACGCACTATGATGACCTGAATGAAAGGGAAGTCTAAAAGGGAGGAGATACATGTATATGTATAGCTGATTAAACTTTCTGTACAGTAGAAATGAAAATATTGTAAAACAACTATACTCAATAAAAATTAGTTTAAAAATAAATAAAAAGAGACAGGAACAAAAGAGATTAATATGTGAGTCTACCATAAATTTCCAAAGAGCCTTTTTATTTATGTATTTATTTAGTCTGGGTTTTTGACTAAAGGCCAAATATTTTCCCTATGGCTTTCTTGTGATTTGGTTCACCTCACCAGAGCTGGGGATTCCACAGAATGGTTTGTGGCCACAGTCACAGGAAGGTATTTTGAAGTAGTGGATCTTTTGTTCAAATTTCCCTTTGGAGTCTGAGAGTAGGGAGATACTTGCTAAATCTTGGAGACCCGGAATCCCAAACAGCTCTAACTTCTTTGGAAATTTCAACAATATTAACTTTCCTCAAAATAGATGGAAACAATGAAAAAAAAATTATCATAAGCCACACCAGGTACATGCCTGATTACTCTTAGAGTCAGTCTGTGTCAGTGAGCTAAGACTGTGCATGCATACTCAATCACTTTCGTTATGTCTGACTCTTTCTGCCCCTATGGACTGTAGCCTTCAAGGCACCTCTGTCCATGGGATTCTCCAGACAAGAACACTGGGGTGGGTTGCCATGCCTTTCTCCAGGGGATCTTCATGACCCAAGAATCAAATTAGCATCTCCTGCCTTGCAGGCAGATTCTTTACCCACTGAGCCACCTGGGAAGTTAGACTACTAGGTTGTAAATACAGAGAAATGAAGAAATTACATCTAAGGTTTGTAATGAAATATGTTAAGAAAGAGAAGACATTGACCCAGTTCTCCTTTTTATTTTATTCTTTTTATATAATTTAAAGACTACTTCCCCCCCCAAAAAAAAAGACCACTTTCCATTTACAATTATTACAAAATATCGCCTATACTTCACATAGTGTGGTGGCTTCCCAGGTGGTGCTAGTGGTAAAGAACCCACCCACCAGTGCAGGAGGCATAAGAGACGTGCATTTGATCCCTAGTTTGGGAAGATACTCTGAAGGAGGACATGGCAACCCACTTCAGTATTCTTGCCTAGAGAATCCCTTGGACAGAGGAGCCTAGTGGGTTATGTTCATAGGGTCACACAAAGTCAGATGAAACCGAAAAGACTTAGCACGCACGCACCCCATGTATACAATATTTCCTTGAGTCTATCTTGTGGTCCTGTTTTCTATACACTTCCATCCTAGTCATAGATATAATTGAGGATAAGAAAAGAGCTTCAGAAGTCAGAGCTAGAACCATACACATGTATGCTGCTGCTGCTAAGTCGCTTCAGTCGTGTCCGACTCTGTGTGACCCCATAGACGGCAGCCCACCAGGCTTCCCCGTCCCTGGGATTCTCCAGGCAAGAACACTGGAGTGGGTTGCCATTTCCTTCTCCAACGCATGAAAGTGAAAAGTGAAAGGGAAGTCGCTCAGTCCTGTCCGACTCTTAGCGACCCCATGGACTGCAGCCTACCAGGCTCCTCCATCCATGGGATTTTCCAGGCAAGAGTGCTGGAGTGGGGTGCCATTGCCCTCTCTGA
Source organism: Oryx dammah (assembly GCF_014754425.2). NCBI lineage: Eukaryota > Metazoa > Chordata > Mammalia > Artiodactyla > Bovidae > Oryx > Oryx dammah. The sequence continues at coordinate 67,816,007 of NW_024070186.1, forward strand.
TACTCATGTATAGACAGTACAAATTTTTATTTTTTCATTTAATCATTAATCAAATATGTTGGTATCCTCTCTTTCAAGTCACTGCTTGATCCTGTCAATAATGTAAAGATAAATCAGATATGGTTCACAGAGTTGCTTGTCTATAAACGGAATAAAATACTTACCTGAATAATAAGACTACCATAAGGGAAATACAGATCAAGGACTGTGGAAGTAAGGAATTTGAGCTAAGCCTTGAAAGCTGGGTCAAAGAGAAAAGGGGCATTTTGTTAAAGACAATGTGTGTAGAGCCTATTTGTAAATGAGTTGTATTAGAAAATGTCAGCTATTTTTGAAATTTAGGAAGATCTAATTCTTGATATGGTAGGGAGATTCCAAGATGGCCACCAAGATTCCTGCTCCCTGGGTCCATGCTATATATAATCCCCTTTCTAGAATATGAAAGAAGCCTGCTAATGTAGTACTTGTCATTCTGTGATTAGGTTACTAACATGGGAAATGATGAAGGGATTTTTGTAGATGTAATTAAGGTCCCTAATTACTTTACTTTGAGTTAATGTGTTGATTTTCATTTTTCACTTCCTTTTTCTTCTATTTTGATAAAGCTCAATTCTCATTCTCACCCATTCTTAGTCTTACTGTGATAAACTACCCAGAAGTGAAAATACTCTGAGGGACCAAACAAAAAAACAAAACAAATGCTTGAAATACTAGGGTCTGCCAGTAATTCTGTCATGGTCAGTAGTGATAGGGTTCCCCATCTTTTCCCATCTTATTCATATTTGGGTTAAGGCAAAGGTTGGCATTAGAAACAGGATTTTGACCTGAGTCAAGGTCACAGGATTTTATAAATTGGCTGGTAGAATTAATGGTGCTTCATTTTGCTCAGTAAACTAGCTTCTTCTGTCTCCTACATTTTGTCCAATACTTTATGAGAATTGGTCCTAATGGTAAGAAGGACTGAAGGTTGTGGTATCTCTTTTTCATCCAGCCAGTAAATTTATGCCAGTGCTCTTCCTTTACCTTAGAATTAGAGTAATTAAATTTGTAAAAAAATATCCTGGTAAATACCAGTCTCTTCAGAGTGCCTTATCTGCACTTTTGCCATTTTCAAACTTGAGAGCTTAGTAAGCATTTTCATGGGTCTGTGTTTCTTTCTGCATTTTTGGGGTGCATTCTACATGATTTCAAATAAAAAGAGAAAATAAAGCTTTACTTCCAACAGATTATTTAATATTTGAGAAAAAGGAACTCCTGTGGGAGGCAAATTGGTATTTTGTACTTCATTGAAAGTTAAAAAGTTGTTCAGACTCATAGAAGAGTATTACCATCTACTTCAGCCAAAAATTTTTGATTATTGAATACTTTAATATTTAATGTTTAATCTTTTGTGGTCACAGGGAAAACTATATATCTAACAGACAGGTAGTTGTTGCAGCTAGATATAATGAGATGGTCAATAAAAGGCTTTCAAGCATAAAGCTGCATTAGGATAAAATTCTGAGGGAGAAAAATGGAGATATGAGTTTAAGGATAAAAGTGAGTGATGTGAAAATTCTGACTGTTAAAGAAGATCATGTTCAAGTGCATTTTAAATGGATTATTGTGGTTATAAAATTATTTTTATTTCATTGAATACATATAAAGTAATATAATAATTATATAATAAACATTATTATGTTTATTAAAGGCATAAATATTTAGAATTACATTGTTATAATAATTTGAACTTGTAATAAAATTTTTTCAAGACCAACTTAAAAATAAATGAGAGGATATGTGGTTTTGTAATGCTCTTCTAGAGGATCTGTGGACAGAAAGTTTCAAGTCTCAAGGTGAGAGAGACAGCATTGGAAAGGTAATTTAGTGCATTTTAGCCTGCTGGGGAAAAGCACAGAAATTGTATTTAGTAAGAAAGAGCAAGTAAAAGACAGCTTGAGAAGAGTGACATTTTTTACTGAGAATGCCCTGACCGAGTCCCTCATAGTTGCCACACACTTTGTGAGGCTCTGTGATCCAAACTGTGCTTCAGGAGGATCCAAGTGTTCTACAAATCAAACTTCATGATATAAGCAAATGTTTCACCATTGACTCGACTTGGAGAATCAATTTTAGAGTCATTTTCTATTGACTGTATGTTTGATTACCCCTATGGGTATGGTCCAACCCTTCTGAACAACCTGAGGGCAATATTAGAGGCCAGTATCATCTCAGGCCAACTTACCCAGGGAAACAGTGGAGTTAGGGAGCACCTCATTACCCCAGTCCTGAATTTATGGACCCCCAAGCAGATAAGCATCATTGACTCAATGGACATGGGTTTGAGTAAGCTCCAGAAAATGGTGAAGGACAGGGGAGCCTGGCATACTGCAGCCCATGGGGTCACAGAGTAGGACACAACTGAGTGACTGAACAAAAAAGCAGATAAGTAAAAGAGGCCAAACATGGAGAGGGAAATGCTATGTAACTGCTATACTGACTTGACCACAACCAGTGGAAAAAGAAGAGATCAGCATTCCCCAGAGCTGAAGGCTTATGTTAACCATTTTATATAGATGTCAAATTCTTATTCTTCATTATGTCATTTTTTTGTGTGTTGTACAAACCTCTCCTCTACTTTACCCTAAACCTTTTATCAAGGAGTTGATTAGATCTAGTATCTTATTGCCTTTTATTATTTACTGGGTTCATTTATTTGCTTATTTTCTCATAATATCACAAATATTCTGATGTCATGATGGATAAGGATCCCCATTGTCATTATCTTTAGAGGATAACATGAGCTATTCATCTTCGGTTGGATTTTCTGCTTCAAGAAATAAAATCTATGTGCTTAATTTGTCCCACTTGTATGATAGCAAACTTTATATGGTGTAAACTTCCTTATTCTGACTTGCTCTCCAAAAGGTCTTGCTAACTTAACATGTAACCTAGAATTCACTCTTTTGAAAATTCTGCATTTGCTAAGTGCCTTTCTCCTTTATCTAATAATGAATTCACCTTTTGATAAATGATGCCTTTATCATTTTCCAATTTGTAAAATGAAGATGACTATGGTGGCTCAGCGGTAAAGAATTTACCTGCCAAAGCAGGAGATGTGAGTTTGATCCCTGGGTCAGAAAGATCCCCTGCAGAAGGAAATGGCAACCCATTCCAGTATTCTTGCCTGAGAAATCCCATAGATAGTGGAGCCTGGTAGACTATAGTCCATGGGGTCACATAAGAGTGGGACACAACTTAAAACTAAACAACACCAGCTAAATAGTAGCAGTCAACCAATTTATTAGAATGTGACCTGCACATCCTACTACTTTTTTTTTTTTAATGAAAGGTAAAGATTTACTCTCTTAACAACTGTCAAATATACAACATCATTAACCATAATTACCATGCTATACATCACATCATCAGGGGTTCTTTATGTTATAACTGGAAGTTTGTACCTTTTGACCACCTTCATCCATTTTGCCCTCATCTGAACCCCTTCTGCCTCTGGCAATCACCAATATGTTTTCTGTTTATATGATTTTTTTTTTCAGATTCTACATATAAGTGAAATCATTCAGTATTTGTCTTTCTCTGTCTGACTTATTTTACTTAGTGTAATGCTCTGAAGTTTCATCCATAGTGTCCCAAATAGCAGGATTTCTTTCTTTTTTATAGATGAAAAATATTGCATTTTACGTATCATATTTTCTTCATTCATTTATTCTTCAATGGACGCTTAAGCTTTATTCATGTCTTGCTTATTGTAAATAAAGCTACAGTGAACTTGGGAGTGCAGCTTATCTCTTCAGTATAGTTATTTCATTACCTTCAGAAATACCTAGAAGTGGGATTGCTGGATCATAATGGTAGTTCTAATTTTAATTTTTTGAGGAAGCTTCATGCTGTTTTCCATAGTGGCTGCACCAATTTCATTCATTTCTACCAACAATGCACATGGATTCTCCTTTCTCCACATCCAAGCCAATGCTTGTTATTTCTTATCATTTTGATGATAGTCATTTTAACAGATGTAAGGTAAAATCTCATGTTTTTAATTGATTTTTTATTGAAGGATAATTGCTTTACAGAATTTTGTTGTTTTCTGTCAAACCTCAACACGAATCAGCCATAGGTATACATATATCCAGTTTTCCCAGCACCATTTATTGAAGAGGCTATCTTTGCCCCATTGTATATCCTTGCCTCCTTTGTAAAAAATAAGGTACCCATAGGTGCATTGGTTTATTTCTGGGCTTTCTATCTTGTTCCATTGGTCTCTAGTTCTGTTTTTGTGCCAGTAACATACTGTCTTGATGACTGTAGCTTTATAGTATAATCTGAAGTCAGGAAGGTTGATTCCTCCAGCTCCATTCTTCTTTCTCAAGACTGCTTTGGCTATTCGGGGTCTTTTGTGTTTCCATATGAATTGTGAAACTTTTTGTTCTAGTTCTGTGAAAAAATGCCATTGGTAATCTGAAAGGGATTGCATTGAATCTGTAGATTGCATTTGGCAGTATAGTCATTTTCACAATACTGATTCTTCCTACCCAGAACATGGAGTATCTCTCCATCTGTTTGTGTTGTCTTTGATTTCTTTTATCAATGTCTTCTAATTTTCTGTAAATAGTTCTTTTGTCTCCTTAGGTAAGTTTATTCCTAGGTATTTAATTCTTTTTGTTGCAATGGTGAATGGCATTGATTCCTTAATTTCTCTTTCTGTTTTTCATTGTTAGCACATAGAAATGCAAGTGATTTCTGTGTATTGATATTGTATCCTGCAACTTTGCTAAATTCACTGATTAGCTCTAGTAATTTTCTGATAGTATCTTTAGGGTTCTCTATGTACAGTATCATGTCATCTGCAAACAGTGAGAACTTTACTTCTTTACCAATCTGGATTCTGTTTACTTCGTTTTCTTCTTTGATTGCTGTAGCTAGGAGTTCCAGAACTATTTTGAATAATAGTGGTGAAAGTGGACACCCTTGTCTTGTTCCTGATCTTAGGGGGAATGCTTTCAGTTTTTCACCATTGAGAATAATGTTTGCTGTAGGCTTATCCTATATGGACTTTACTATGTTGAGGTAGCTTCCTTCTATGCCCATTTTTTAAAATAGCTTTAATCGTAAATGGGTGCTGAATTTTGTCAAAGACTTTTTTTCTGCATCTATTGAGATTATCATATGCTTTTTAGCTTTCAATTTTTAACATGGTATATCACATTGATTGATTTGAGTGTATTGAAGAATCCTTGCATTCCTGGAATTAAACCAAACTTGATCGTGGTGTATGCACTTTTTGATGTGTTGCTGAATTTTGTTTGCTAAAATTTTGTTGAGGATTTTTGCATCTATGTTCATCAGTGATATTGGCCAGGAGTTTTCTTTTTTTGTGTTGTCTGTCTGGTTTTGGTATCAGGGTGATGGTGACCTTGTAGAATGAGTTTGGAAGTGTTCCTTCCTCTGAAATTTTTGGAAGAGTTTTAGAAGGATAGGCATTAGTTCTTCTCTAAATGTTTGATAGAATTCTGTGCAGCCATCTGGTCCTGGGCTTTTGTTTTTTTGGGAGATTTTTGATCACAGCTTCAATTTGTGCTTGTAATTGAATTGTTCATAATTTCTGTTTCTTCCTGGTTCAGTCTTGGAAGATTGAATTTTTCTAAGAATCTGTCCATTTCTTCCAGGATATCTATTTTACTGCCACATAGTTGTTCATAATAGTCTTCTTCTCAAAGAACCAGCTTTTAGTTTTATTAATCTTTACTATCTTTTCTTTCATTTCCTTTTGTTTATTTCTGCTTGGATCTTTATGATTTCTTTCCTTCTACTAATTTTGTTTTTTTGTTGTTGTTCTTCTTCTTTTTCCAGTTGCTTTAGGTATAAAGTTAGGTTGTCTATTTGATGTTTTTCTTGTTTCTTGAGGTCAGATTGTATTGCTCTAAACTTCCCACTTAGGACTGCTTTTGCTGCATTCCATAGGTTTTGAGTTGTATTTTCATTGTCATTTGCTTCTAGAAAATTTTTGATTTCCCTTTTGATTTCTTCAGTACCCTATTGGTTATTTAGAAATGTGTTGTTTAATCTCCATGTGTTTGTGTTTCTTACAGTTTTTTTTTTCTTGTAATTGATATCTAGTCTCATAGTATTGTGGTCAGAGAAGATGCTTAATATGATTTCAATTTTCTTAAATTTAATGAGGTTTGATTTGTGACCCAAAATGTGGTCTATCCTGGAGAATGTTCCATGTGCACTTGAGAAGGAGGTGTATTCTTCTGCATTTGGATGGAATGTCCTGAAGATATCAATGAGATGCATCTCATCTAATGTATCATTTAAAACTTGTGTTTCCTCATTAATTTTCTGTTTTGATGATCTGTCCATTGGTGTGAGTAGGGTGTTAAAGTCTCCTACTATTATTGTGTTACTGTCAATTTCTCCTTTTATGTCTGATAGTGTTTGTCATATGTATTGAGGTGCTCCTATGTTGGGTGCATAGATATTTATAATCATTATGTCTTCCTCTTGAATTGATCCCTTGATCATTATGTAGTGTCCTTCCTTATCTCTTGTAATCTTTATTTTAAGGTCTATTTTATCTTAGATGAGGATTGGTACTCCAGCTTTCTTTTGCTTCCTATTTGCATGGAATATATTTTTCCATCCTCTCACTTTCAGTCTATATGTGTCTTGAGGTCTGAAGTGGGTTTCTTGTATACAGCATATAAATGGGTCTTGTTTTTGTATCCATTCAGCCAGTCTGTGTCTTTTGGTTGGAGCATTTAATCCATTTACATTTAAAGTAATTATTGATATATATGTTCCTATTGCCATTTTTTAAATTGTTTGGGGTTGATTTTGTAGATCTTTTTTCTTCTCTTGTATTTCTTGGCTATATAATTCCATTTAACATTTATTGTAAAGCTGATTTGGTAGTACTGAATTCTCTGAATTTTTATTTGTCTGAAAAGCTTTTTATTTCTCCATTAATTTTGAATGAGATCCTTGCTGGGTACAGTAATCTTGGTTATAGATCTTTCCCTTTCAGTACTTTAAATATATCCCACCATTCTCTTCTGGCCTGCAGAGTTTCTGATGAAAGATCAGCTGTTAAGCAAGTGGTTTCCCTTGTATGTTACTTGTTGCCTTTCCCTTGCTGCTTTTAAATATTCTGTCTTTATGTTTAGTCTTTGTTAGTTTGATTAGTATGTGTCTTGGTGTGTTTCTCCTTGGGTTTATCCTGTATGGGACTCTGTGCCTCTTGGACTTGATTGACTATTTCCTTTTCCATGTTGGGGAAATTTTCAACTATAATCTCTTCAAAAATTTTCTCATACCATTTCTTTTTCTATTCTTCTTCTGAAACTCCTATAATTTGAATGTTGGTGTGTTTGATATGGTTCCAGAGTTCTCTGAGACTATCCTCAGTTCTTTTCATTCTTTTTAATTATTCTGCTCTTCAGAAGTTTATTTCCACCATTTTATCTTCCAGCTCACTGATCTTTTCTTCTCCTTCAGATAGTTTGCTATTGATTCCTTCTAAAATATTTTTAATTTCAATAATTGTGTTGTTTGTCTCTGCACGTTTATTCTTTAATTCTTCGAGGTCTTTGTTAATTGATTCTTGCGTTTTCTCCATTTTGTTTTCAAGGGTTTTGATCATCTTTATTATCATTATTCTGAATTCTTTTTCAGGTGGTTTGCCTATTTCCTCTTCATTTATTTGGACTTCTGTGTTTCTAGTTTGTTCTGTCACTTGTGTAGTATTTCTCTGCCTTTCCATTATTTTTATTTTAACTTACTTTGTTTGAGGTTTCTTTTTCCCAGGCTTCAAGGTTGAATTCTTTCTTCCTTTTGGTTTCTGCCCTCCTAAGGTTGGTCCAGTGGTTTGTGTAAGCTTCACAGGGGTGAGATTTGTGCTGAGTTTTTGTTTGTTTGTTATTCCTCTGATAGGCAAGGCTGTGTAGGGGGTAATCCTGTCTACTGAAGATTGAGTTTGTATTTTTGTTTTGTTTATTGTTTAGATGAGGCAACCTTCACAGGATGCTACTGGTGGCTGGGTGATGCTAGGTCTTGTATTCCAGTGGTTTCCTTTGTGTGAGTTCTCACTGTTTGATACCCACTAGGGTTAGTTTTCTGGCAGTCTAGGGTCTTGGAGTCAGTGCTCCAACTCCGAAGGCTCATGGCTTGATGAGGCAGCAGTACCCTCCAGTTATAAAGAAGGTCTAAGGCCACCCCTGGACTTCTCTGGTGCCTCAGATGGTAAAGACTCTGCCTGTCCGAAGCAAGGTCCTGGAGCGACACCTCACTGTGTGCAGCTGATGGCAGTCAGGATACGGTGGCCACATCCTACCACTTTAAGAAGAGCTATACTTTTCAAGATCAAAGGAGGGATTTGGAAAGGCCTGTCGGTGGAGACAAGTGGAAGTTGTGTTTTTCCATGAAAAGTGAAATAAATATATACACTTCCTTGGATGATTTTAAAAGGTATGTTGCTATTTCTCATAGACCTGGAACAGAAGCATGCATCTAAGAGACTGAAAAACAGCTGAGATCCTCCAAGGAGGGGGGAAAAATGCTATTTTAATATGCACTAGTATCCTTCTCCCCAGATGCTATTTGTACTTTAATACTGCAAAATGCTAAAGCATTACTGACTCTTTAAATGTGGGTAAAACATCTACTACTTACATGGATCAGGGCTGTTTTCTCCACTGGATGCTTTATCAGCTGACATATTGGTTGGTAGTTGGCAAGCCCTCATTTGTCTCTTAATTTAATGTGAGGCTAAATCAAATATTGCTGTTTACCAATAGAAAGACTTCATCAAAGGTCTGTAACTTGGTCACATGTAGCTTAATAAGATGGAATTCTGTTATCATAATTGGTTTGTTTCTTCACAATTAGATAGTCTTCCAGAAATTTTCAGTGTCATTTGTTGCTCATCTTTCTGTTTAAAGATCCATTGATTGTCTTGTTTGGGGCTGTACGCCTAGATATCCAGAAAACAAAATAAAAGAATGAGGTTATTACCACAGCTGAATCACCATTCATTGATGTAAGTATCGTTTTCTGACACCGAGATCTGAAAAGGATCACCACACAGGATGTAACTATACTATATATGTGTGGGAACTTTAAAAGAGGTGTGCTTTTCTTCACACAAAGACAGTTTAAAATAACAGTTTATTAAAGGAAAATGCAACTTTTGGCAGACTGTGTTTTATATAGCCCCCAATTTAAATAAACTTTATATTTCCTTGATGATACTAAGTAATGGATTGTATAGTGTATATTTTGATGTCTCTGTTAAGAAGATAGATTTGAATTATTCTCAGTTACTAGTTTTCTAAAGTCTTATAGCATAATCTTCACTAGAAAACTGGAAATGGTAGTTACACTTGGTAAATTTTTGTCTTATCAAAATCTTCTTTGCTCTCATAAAATAGACTTGTCTTCTTGTTTCATATTTAATTTTGTACATATTGTGGACCAAAGTTTTGCATTTTAATTGCCTAGTTATAATAATTGATTGACCAAGTAAATTCCCTCCCCAAATCCATCCCACTAATTACCTACTTTGCTGTTTGTATAAAAGTGTACACATTCATGTTGCTGTAAGATTTATTCTTTACCCATCTGACATAAATGCATAGCAAATATAGTTGAGTACAGATGACAATAAATGTTTTATTTTCTAAATTCTAAAATTTAATTTGTCATTTGAAGAAGAAACTTAAAAGTGGAAATGTTTGGAATGAGTTTACTTAGACTTAATTAGGAGAAAAAAGTCTAGGATTTAGAAAGAAATGCTGAATAATAAACCTTAAAAATTGATCAATAGCAACTTATTATTCATTATTTAAGAAAAATTTTCTTCAAATTATAGAAGTTTTATGAATGGAAAAAATTGTCAAATTCCAATATAATGTGCTATAGGATAACAATATACTCTAGAATGAAATTTTTTATTAATGCATGTAATGTTGAAAATTGCACCCATAATTCTTGGATGCACAGGTTGACACTGGATTTATCAAATGCAAAGAAAATCTCACAGATAGTATGCAAAGAGAGACAATAGTTTTGGTACCCTGTTATTATTTTTTTCATTTGGTCATAGAATTTTCTAGAGAGTCTTTTCAGGATAAGAAAGGAAAGGAGACTTAAGAGTAATTGCTGCTTGCCTGAAGTAATAGATGGCCCATGTGGCGCAGTGGTAAAGAATCCTCCTGCCAGTACAGGAGACACAGGGTCAGTCCCTGGGTCAGGAAGATCCCCTGGAGAAAGAAATGGCAACCTGCTCCAGTATTCTTGCCTGGAAAATCCCGTGGACAGAGGAGCCTGGCAGGCTACAGACCATGGGGTCGCAGAGAGTCATACCTGTGTGCTAATTCTTTCTAAAAAAAAAAATGTAATAATAATGAGCATATTGCTCTTAATTAAAGAAGACTCTTTCTTAATTAAAGAAGATTCTTTCTTATAAGATAAAAACCAACATTTTCCTATTGTTCTATGTATATATGTTAACTATGTATTTACCCCAAATTGCAAATTTTAAGGAAACACGGGTAATATACAATAAAGTTAGAAGTAGGTACAATTTTAATCTACTTCTCTGTTATTTGAAAATTCAACAAGAAGCAAATATTACCTTTATAACCAGTAAAAATAAAGATAGTAACATGTCTGAAAAATAAAAATAGTAAATTCTGCTTAGTGGAAAAATGGACCTCTAAGCAGAGACTAACTGAGCTTTCTTCTCTTCTGTGCTGAAATGAAATAATATGCCATTTGTTATATTCTCTACAGATATCAAATGGTCCATGGACAAAGAGCAAACACTCTCGTCACAGCTGTATTCATTTGAATAGATCCAGAGAATATTTATTATAGAACACACATGGACAGTGTTTTTTTTTTTTTTAATTTTTTTAAAGATTAAGCTAAATACCACTGATTAACTATTGGTTTTATAGTGACTAGTAGCACTCTGTGGATAAGAATATTGTCTTTCAGAAATCTAAGGATGCTATTTTATATAATCTTTTTAGTTAGAGAAATATAACCAGTGAATATATGTTCTAAATAATAAAATAGCTCTCTCATTCTTTTTCTGTGGATGGCATCTTGGAATTGTCATCATCAAATAAAGACATAACTATGTAATTTTTATATTTTATTCTGCAATTACTGGAATGTATGACATTTGCAGACAGATTATCTTGTGAAAAGATTACACAGAAATATTCTAAAATAGCTACTGTCCTTATGTATAGATTATTTCAGTATTTCTTAGTCTTTGTCTCATAGCCTGCTGGGTAAATTAATGTCCACAAATTTTGGTGTGTGAATGATTTTAGGGGATTATGTTTTGGGTAAACATTTTAATTTGGGGATATAAGACAGATAAATATGCATAATTATTTTATATTTAATGCAAATGTAAAACTTTATTATTTAAAAGCACAACTTCCTTTTAAGGAAAATGGGTCCTTAAATAAAGTCTAAGGGCTTCCCTGTGGCTCAGATGGTAAAGCGTCTGCCTGGAATGCGGGAGATCCAGGTTCGATCCCTGGGTCGGGAAGATCCCCTGGAGAAGGAAATGGCAACCCACTCCAGTACTCTTGCCTGAAAAACTCCATGGACTGTCTCCTGAGGAGCCTAGTAGCTGACAGACAGTCCAGGGGGTCGCAAAGAGTCGGACACGACTGAGCGACTTCATTTTCACTTTCAAGGGAAGTAGCTTACTGGGCTATTAGAAGAGCACCTTCATGTGAACACTTGGATCAGTTTTGGATATTCAGAGGTGTTCCTGGAGCTGAGTTCAAAAGATGAGGCCAAAGAAAGATGAATATCATAGTGAAGAGAAGTCTGGGAGGGATGGAAAGGGCAAAGGAAGGAAGGATGAGGGCTGAGAGAGAGGGGAACCAACAATATTGCAAAAGCCTGTGTGCTCCATAGGGTCATTTATCTGATGGAAAATTCCCATTATGGGGTAAATGAAAGTGCTTCTGAAATAGGAAAAGCTAACATTCAATTTACAGTTCTTAACCTTTTGTAGATAAATTGTACTTTGATCCATTATCATTTTGTAATAATAAGTGTAATAATAATAGCTTGGCTGAGGGGAGAGTGGGTGGGAGAGTGGATGGAAGACATGGGGGAGGGGGAGGCTACCCTGGCACAGTCTCCGAGGCTTCTGGGGTTGAGGCCTGGGGCCAAGAAGAAACGTATTTGTGTGTATGTATGTGTGTGTGTGTGTGTAAGAGTAAGAGGGAGTTTGTGTGCATGCAAGCGCCTGTGTCTTCTCCAGGACCACTATACCCTCTGTATGTATGCATGTTTTTGTAAAAAAAAGGAAAAAACAAGGAAAAAAAAAATCTGAACAATAAATGCTTTATTTGCTTTAAAAAAAAAAAAAACTTTCCACACAAAAGTTTTCTATGAGTAATGTTTGTTAGTTTCCATTTTTACTAATGACCATGATCAAGTGCCCTGTTTATGTTGAAACAATGAAGACAAGGTATAACACATAAGACAGCCAGATAGCTCTTAAAGTAATTCTGTAGAAGCAAGGGTTAGGATTAGAAGTGTCCAACAAGCTCCCTAGAAGTTTGCAGAAATCTTTGGTGGGACACTAGTCTTCCCTTTAGGTGTGTGCGCGTTCTTAGTTGCTCAGTTGCGTCTGACTCTTTGTGACCCCGTGGATTGCAGCCTGCCAGGCTTCTCTGTCCATGGGGATTCTCCAGCCAAAAATACTGGAGTGGTTTACTATGCCCTCCTCCAGGGGATCTTCCCAACCCAGGGATCAAACCCACGTCTCTCACATTTCAGGTAGATTCTTTATCATATGAGCCACTAGAGAAGTCCAGGAATCTGTAGTGAGTATTCCATCCCTTCTCCATGGCATCAACAGGGAAAGGGCTGAAGGCAATCATGTTTTCTTTTAAAAAGAAACATGCAGTTGACATGTTTCATAAATATTTGAAATCATAGGAAATCATGACATAGATAGGTTTAAAGTTTGAATTCTGCAGTTGCTTCAAAAATCACTCATGAAAACCTTCCAAAACTAGTGTCTTGGCATTTCATGCTGCCCCTTTTCCCATCTGAAGTATGCATTCCTTCATCTTGTTGTTAAATAGCTATCATGTACCTACTCTATATGAGACACTGTGTTAGGCCCAGGAAATGCAAACAAAAATAAGCCATTGTTTTTCTCATAAAGGGGGCTTCCCAGGGGGCTCAGTGGTAAAGAATCCTCCTGGCAGTGCAGGAGCTACAGGAGACAGGTGTTTGGTCCCAGGGTTGGGAAGATCCCCTGGAGAAGGAAACAGCAACCTACTCCAGTATTCTGAGCTAACCAAAGACAAATATGTTGTTTCTTAAGAGAAAGATTCAATGTTGTAAAGATATTATTTATTTCAAATTACTGTATAAACTCAATGCAGTTTCAGTAAAATTTACAATAAGGCCTTTTCTGAACTTTATGAATTGATTTTAAGGTTTCTTTCTGTATCTGTAATTATTTATAATAGCCAAGAAATATTTAGAACTCATCAAGCTATTTATTTTAACATTGCATATAAAAGCAACAACAAAATCCCAAACCTTAAAGATTGATTATGAAACACTGTGGAAAGAGAATATTAGTTACTGAGACACACTATAAGTGCCACAGAATAGTAGAAAATGATAATAATTTTAATGATATATGTGAAAACAAAATGTTGGTATTGGATAATGCAAACTGAAAAATATGAATACATGAGGACAAAATAGGGTGTTAGAGATGAAGATAAAATTTTTTAATCTTAAAATGTCTCATAGAGTTGATATATCATTTGCAATACAACAACAAACCCAGCAAGTTGGATCATAAGAGATTTATAATACAGAAAACATTAATCAAGAATTTATTTTTCTTCTAAAGTCATATAGTTTAGCATGCTATTTTCATTTAGAAGAAGTAGAGTGATAAATGATTACCATGAGCTTATTTTCCCTTGTGGCCATCCATGTCCTCAGCCATGAACCTTGGTGCCCTCCCAAGTTTCCTCGTGTGAATGGCTGTTAAGGTCTTCTCTCACACTTCTATTGTCTGTAGAATCATAGAAGCTTAAATTCTAAAAGAAATGCTTCAGGATTTTGTAGTTTAATCTTTTACCTTGAGATTTAATCTTTACATTTAATCTTTTTAAAGCTTCCGCTTGAAGATTTACCAAGATCTGTAAGTCTGTTTGGTGAGGCTGACCGTGCCCTGTAGGATGAGCCTAATGACAAATTTTCCCGTGTACTGAACAAAATCTTTGCTATTTATTTGGTTTTGCCCTTTGTTCCTGGTTTTGCCCTGTGGTCCTGGGTTTGTCCTTTTGAATACAGAAGTGTTACCTCATCTAGTAGGCCTCCAGGTGTTTGATGGCAGTTTAATGTTGTCCTTCCCTGTGGCTCAGCTGGCAAAGAATCTGCCTGCCATGAGGGAGGCCTGGGTTTGATCCCTGGCTTGGGAAGATTCCCCTGGAGAAGGGAAAGGCTACCCACTCCAGTATTCTGGCCTGGAGAATTCCATGGCCTGTATAGTCCCTGGGGTCACAAAGAGTCGGACACGCCTGAGCGACTTTCACTTTTGTCATCTCAACATTTCCAACCTCTACAACCCTTTCTCGTGTAACGTTGCTCATCTCTCAATATTTTCTTCACCTTCTTTGATAGCTACTTTAGTTTCACATATCCAAATCAAATATGCTCTCCAGATGTAGACCAGCCACTGTAGAGGACAATAGGAATGTTATAAATACTACACATGAAAAAGTGAAAGTCATGTCTGACTCTTCACAATCCCATTGCGACCCCATGGACTGTCGCCTGTCAGGCTCCTCTGTCCATGGGATTCTCCAGGCAAGAATACTGGAGTGGGTAGCCATTTCTTTCTTCAGGGGGTCTTCCTGACCCAGGTATTGAACATAAGGTAGTTTAAAATTGTATTTTTTAAAAATAATTTTTGATTCATGTGGACTTGCTGTTCCTAAGTACATGTTGGTATTTTTCAAATGAACTATTTAAGTTATATGTCATCTGTTCCACAACTGAAAAATTACGTTTAAGGACCACAGGTGGATCTGAACTGTATCTCTAATTTAGTCTTACTAGTTTTTAGTCTTTTGAAGTAATTTTGAATATAGACTGACACTCAACATACTACCTGGCTAACTCAGTTTTTATTTATCAGCGAATTTAAATGGCATACCATTTAGTCTTTTAAGTTAGTAACCAAAATATTGAACTGATCAAGATGACGTTGCCTTGTCACTAGAAAAGACCAGGTTGGTATGGTAGCTATTGTTAGTTTGTTCAACTTCCACCTAACTCCTCTGTACTCTTGTCCAGTTCACACTTTTTTTTATCAGAGTCTCAAGAATATCATGAGACTTTATTAAATCTCCTCCTATAGGAAAAAATATAAACAGGAAGATTTGGGGATTTTCTTTTTAAAAGCAACATGATTTGTTTTCTCAAATGCAGTCTTACATGGAATCATAATTTATAGAACATAAAAAGTATGATCTACTTTGGTTCATATACGGGTAGAAAGATTGGACACCTAAAATCATCACCTCCATTCCTCTCCAGCCCTTCCTAAACTGTGGCTGCTCACAAGACTCAGGGGTGCAAGGAAAACATTTGATGACACTGGTCTGCAGCATCCCTTCATATCTATAAGTAGAGTCAGCGAATACAAAGGAAATGAGACTAATTAGGTATGGCATAAGCTGAAGGAGAGCACACTTATACTTTGGGATCAACTCTTCTATTTGAAATACCCTCAGAGCCTGTTTAATGCTTTTATTAGATAATAGAATGTCTAAGAGAAATACTTCCAAGCTTACTGGTCTAGACATTCTCCTTTTATAATAGCAAAGTTATAATTAACACAAAGGCTAGATCCTGGTGTCTGTTACATCCTCTTACAACTCCAAGATAAAATACTTAAAAATATCTAATAAAGGACAAAAATTACAATGGCACAGGAAACTAAAAATAAGAAAAGACCACATGTTACTGTGTGAGGGGAATTTCCAGTGACTTGGAATACACATTTCTGTGTAGACACAGTCAAGTTACTATACCAGAATTGCATGGACAGCTGCATCCCCAATGTTTCCTCCTAACTTTGTGACTTAAAATTATGTTGAACAGAAAATGTGGCAGCCAACCAAACCCTGATACATGAGAACTTTGTTAGAAAATATATAATATATCCAGGATGCTAATGCCAAAATATATTAAAGAAACAATCTACTTAGTCTTTTTTTTTTTTTTTTGCTTAAGTGAATATCTGCTTGTAAAATACACCAATGTAATAATAGAATAAAAATTTGGAATGATGTATGATGGTAGGATAAGGCAGACTATAAATGAACAATTGTGATGATACACAGAAGCCCAGTATATGCATATCCTTGTTTATTTTTTTCCTTTTTTCAAGTGTAACAAAAAACCCATAATCTACAATTGATTTGGGAAATCAAATTTTTCCATTGAAAGAAGCTTTCTTGGAATTCCCTGGCAGTCTAGTGGATTTTAAATTTCATTTATTTCTTACCATTCAGTTCAGTTCAGTTGTTCAGTCGTGTCCGACTCTTTGCGACCCCATGAGTCGCAGCACGCCAGGCCTCCCTGTCCATCACCATCTCCCAGAGTTCACTCAAACCCATGTCCATCGAGTCGGTGATGCCATCCAACCATCTCATCCTCTGTTGTCCCCTTTTCTTCCTGCCCCCAATCCCTCCCAGCATCAGAGTCTTTTCCAATGAGTCAACTCTTCACATGAGGTGGCCAAAGTACTGATTGGAGTTTCAGCTTTCACATCATTCCTTCCAAAGAACACCCAGGACTGATCTCCTTTAGAATGGGCTGGTTGGATCTCCTTGCAGTCCAAGAGACTCTCAAGAATCTTCTCCAACACCACAGTTCAAAAGCATCAATTCTTCACCGCTCAACCTTCTTCACAGTCCAACTCTCACATACATACATGATCACTGGAAAAACCATAGCCTTGACTAGATGGACCCTTGTTGGCAAAGTAATGTCTCTGTGTTTCAATATGCTATCTAGGGTGGTCATAACTTTTCTTCCAAGGAGTAAGCATCTTTTAATTTCATGGCTGCGGTCACCATCTGCAGTGATTTTGGAGCCCCCAAAAATAAAGTCTGACACGGTTTCCACTGTTTCCCCATCTATTTCCCATGAAGTGATGGGACCAGATGCCATGATCTTTGTTTTTTGAATGTTGAACTTTAAGCCAACTTTTTCACTCTCCTCTTTCACTTTCATCAAGAGGCTTTTTAGTTCCTCTTCACTTTCTGCCATAAGGGTGGCGTCATCTACATATCTGAGGTTATTGATATTTCTCCTGGCAATCTTGATCCCAGCCTGTGCTTCCTCCAGCCCAGCATTTCTTATGATGTACTCTGCATATAAGTTAAAGAAGCAGGGTGACAATACACAGCCTTGACATACTCCTTTTCCTATTTCGAACCTTTATTTCATTTCCTATGTTTATATGCTAAATCTATTTTTTCATGATTTTTACTTCTTTAATGTTAAATTGTAATTGGAAACAGCATAAGTTTGGAATAGGTGAAGTCCTTGACATTACAGGAGAATGATGTTCCAGTGTATAAGAGTTTCATGCACCTTCCTCCAATTTTCTCAGCAATCCTCTTTTTATCTAATTTTATTCAGAAGTTATTATTTCTGAAATAAAAGATGATGGAGATTAGAGAAAGGAGAAAGTATGCATTCTATCCTGTATTATGCAGTTTCTCAGGAAGAAGTTTGTATGTGGTGCTGGGTGAGCGATAGCATGGACCATTTAAATAGTGCACTGTTAAATATAGTTTTTTATTTACTTCCCTTATACAAAAAGAATTACAGTGCCTCTGACTCTTTACTATAGTTAGATAGGCTAACTAGAGGAAAAGGCATTTCCTTAATGGGACAGATGACACTTCCCTTCTCCTTCCAACACAATAGAGGCTGAACAGCTTATCCCACACAGTACTGCAGGCAGGTTTGATCTGAAAGCAAGAACTCAAGAGTATGTGATATATGCTAAGTATCTGGATAGGTGTAATACCTGTAATCTTTAATCTATAAAATAAAACATCAGTGTAGAAGTTTAATTTTGGGGTAAACAGGGTAATATTAAATGAAATGGCATACAGTTTATGGAAAGACTTTTCAATATCAAGGTAAATAGAATTATCCTAAAGATTCAGAAAGAGAACATACTTCAAAAATAATTTTCTATAAGTGGAAAATTCTTGACAATATTTTCCTTACTCTCCTAATAAAAGTGTAATAATATGCCCAAGATGAAATAGAAACAGAGGCCAGTATTATGTCTTTGGCTGCAAGTAACAATTTTGATGTGGGATAGCTTAGACAATAACCACATTGTTTTTTCATATAACTAGAGGTATGGGAGTGAAGTTGATGGTATTGTAAGGTCGTTGCACTTGCGAAGTTGTCATCAGTTGTTCAGTTCAGTCGCTCAGTTGTGTCCGACTCTTTGCGACCCCGTGAATCACGCCAGGCCTCCCTGCCCATCACCAACTCCCGGAGTTCACTCAGACTCACATCCATCGAGTCAGTGATGCCATCCAGCTATCTCATCCTCTGTCGTCCCCTTCTCCTCCTGCCTCCAATCCCTCCCAACATCAGAGTCTTTTCCAGTGAGTCAACTCTTCGCATGAGGTGGCCAGGGCCTCTATATTCTTCCAACCTAATTGTGTTGATTCCTTGTTTTGAAGATGACTTACCTCATGGTGTCAAGATGACTGCAGCAGTTCCACATGTCACTCCACACACATTAATGTGAATATGATAGAAAGAGATGACTCTTCCTAAGTCTCTTTGGTACGGGAGAAAAGCACTGTGCAACACCTCCCAGCTGATTTCTCTTCATATGGACCTGAATTGAATTATATGATATGAATGTGCCTCAGGAATTTACTGAAATGGGAAGTAAAACAACTATAACTGGTTTGAACAAATTATCTGGGGGAAATTATGACATCCATTGCAGGACTATAAGGAGAGAAAAAGATGGAATAAAGTAGTAGGTTATAGAAGGAAACTACTTAAAATAGAAAAACTAGAATTCCCATTGGAAACAATAAAGGAATGAAATTGAGAAAACTGAACTGGTGATAATAAGCTAAGAAACCCTTCCAGTTTTCTGAATAAACATGAACGTGAAAGTCGTTCAGTCTGTCTGACTCTTTGCAAACCCATGGACTATACAGTCCATGTAATTCTCCAGGGCAGAATACTGGAGCCTTTCCCTTCTCTAGGGATCTTCCCCACCCAGGGACAGATCCCAGGTCTTCCATATTGCAGGCTTCCATATTGCAGATTGCTTCCATATTGCAGTTCTGAATAAAAGAACAAAGAAATTATAGAAAGTGAAAAGAGCTGTGAAAGACAGAGTAGTGACTAAGAGTTGTGCTTATTATGATAAAGCAAAGAGAAAAAAAAACAAGGATAAGAGACTAATCGGACTTAGGAAAGAACATATTCATGAGGTGAAAGTAAACTTGAGTCTGTAGATTTCGCGATGACCCCACACGCTCCGGTTAAAATGAGTAGTAAGAGACATGCACTTTTACACAGTTATTCAGGGAAATTTTTTTAAAAACCACATAAAAAGGGACAAAACTATCCTAGTCTCAGACTTTTATTGTATGGTATTAAATTATTAAAAAAAAACATAGTGTCTGTAGAATTTTCAAAAGAAAAAATCAGACCCAAGAATTCTAAGTGTAGTATAGCCAATATAGTTTGAAAGCAAGATAATAGCTGTGTTAAAGGGCTCTGAAAATACAATCCTTATTTTCCTTTTCTTGCAACTGAAGTTATGTTTAAGTAAATAACTCAAGATAGAGAAAAAGCCTGGCATTTAACTTTGTTGAAGTTAAGTGCCAGGGACTCAAGATTCATATATTCATCTAAGATGTCATTCAAATGTAAAGATAGCAGAAGAATTTTCTTAGGTATTAAAAGCTCCATTAAACACTAAACTTATGTATTCTTTCAAAAAAAAAGACATTTTTCAGTCCTCTTAAGAAGCTAAGAATATTAACCTGGTAATATAAAAGGATGATTGTGAGATTTAAAAGAAACTTATGGAATCATTAAAAATAACTATGGTAGTGTGATTTTTTTCTGGGTTCCAAAATCACTGCAGATGGTGCTTGCAGCCATGAAATTAAAAGACACTTACTCCTTGGAAGGAAAGTTATGACCACCCTAGATAGCATGTTGAAATGTAGAGACATTACTTTGCCAACAAAGGTCCATCTAGTCAAGGCTATGATTTTTCCAATGGTCATGTATGGATGTGAGAGTTGAACTGTGAAGAAAGCTGAGCGCCAAAGAATTGATGCTTTTGAACTGTGGTGTTGGAGAAGATTCTTGAGAGTCCCTTGGACTGCAAGGAAATCCAACCAGTCCATTCTAAAGATCAGTCCTGGGTGTTCTTTGGAAGGAATGATGCTAAGGCTGAAACTCCAATACTTTGGCCACCTCAGGCGAAGAGTTGACTCATTGGAAAAGACTCTGATGCTGGGAGGGATTGGGGGCAGGAGGAGAAGGGGATGACAGAGGATGAGATGGTTGGATGGCATCACCAACTTGATGGACATGGGTTTGGGTGAACTCCGGGAGTTGGTGTTGGACAGGGAGGCCTGGATTGCTGCGGTTCATGGGGCCACAGAGTCAGACATGACTGAGCAACTGAACTGAACTGAGTGTGATTATTCAATTGAGTGCAAAATTTAAAAATAATTATCAAAAATAGGTTTTATGTAGTAAAACAATATAAAATAATAAGCCAAATCTATAACTCTCATTTAAAAAATGAACAGAACTGAAAAATGGATAGAAAAAGAATGCCATGAGTGATAAATTCCTATAGCAGAGAAATGACTCAAGTTCATAATTTATTTTTATCCTTGGACAATATAGAAATACGAGTTTAGAAGTGTATGATAAATGTTATTACTCATAAAATTAAGAAAAACAACTCCTCAAACTACTACAGAATAAACCCGTAAATAAAGTAGCACAAATAAAAATAAAAACAAAGGGTATGGAAGCACATCAAAATAAAAGCTATAAAACAAAATAAGAAATATAATACCAATCTTTTCAGTAATGGTTATAAATGTAAAGTTAAAATAAATGGTTTCTGCTAAACATCAAAGGATGACTATAAGAAATTATACCAAGGATATACCAGAAAATCAGAAACAAAATAAGAAATTCAATTATTGGTATCAGATAAAATATCTAAATCAAGAATAACAGAAATTTGATTTTTTAACATTGGTAACATTTTCCACTTTAAAACAGAATAAAATATGTGAGCGTTGTGTAGAAACATTAACCAAAAAGTGACAATTAATATAAGGGAATGAATAACAACAGGGGAAATGAAAATGGCTAATAAACACATCGAAACTCTTGAACTTCATGGAGATTCAAAGGAATGTAAATCAAAAAACAAGATAACATTTCTTAGTCTTAAATTGCAAAATCTTAAGTAATTGTGATACTAACTTCATTTGAGGATTCCCTGGTAAAGCATTCTCATATATGTACATTGAATCAAACTCCGAAAAGCAGTTGAATAATGTGCATTAGGGACTTTTTATAGAATCATTTTACCCCAAATTGTAATAAAGGAATGAACCCTAAGGCAAAATCTGAAAAAGTAACAAATATCTGTATGTAATGATATTCATCATATTTTGTTTGTACCAGTGAAAAACTGGAAACAAATATCATTTAGAGGAAAAATATATGTAATTTAAAAACTATATAGTATCATGTCATGTATAGAGTTATGAAAGAGATGTTTTTGAAGAGTTATCATTGCATTGAAAAATGTTTATGATTTAATGCTAAAGTCAGGAAAATCCAATGAACAATTGTGTAGTCTATGTTATCACAACTACGTAAAAATGCATATACAATTTCAGGAAGGAACTCTGCCATTGTCTCTGAAAGCTAAAATTATAGATGATTTCTTTTTTACTTCCTATGACCTTTCCGTATGTCCTAAATATCTTATTTCCAACATGTACTATTTTAATAAAAAGAAAACAAAATAATAGTTGGGGAGAAAAAAATTGTTCTTTTACTCCAATTCCAATTTCTTCCATCCTTTGCTGCTGGTGGTGCTACATCGCTTCAGTCGTGTCTGACTCTGTGTGACCCCACAGACGGCAGCCCACCAGGCTCCCCAATCCCTGGGATTCTCCAGGCAAGAACACTGGAGTGGGTTGCCATTTCCTTCTCCAATCCATGAAACTGAAAGGTGAAAGTGAAGTTGCTCAGTCGTGTCCAACTCTTTGGGACCTCCTGGACTGCAGCCCACCAGGCTTCTCCATCCATGGGATTTTCCAGGCAAGAGTATTGGAGTGGGGTGCCATTGCCTTCTCCCTTCCATCCTTTAGGATTTCGCAGACACTGGGGTTGTTTTGTAATTAAATCTCTAGTTCTTTCACTCCATTGAAAAGTAATTTTTTTCTAAGGATGGAGGATTAAAAGCACTTTAGATTTTCACTCTATCTCCTTGCCTGTCTTGGTTTTCAACTTTCTCCTAACTATGTTTGCTCTCCTTTGGATACTTTCCAGATCATTCTCTGCTTGTAGAGGATGAAAACTAAATAGGAGTTAGTTGAGTCTTGTTTGCTATTTGTCTATGGGGTGGGCTGTTGTCTATGGGGTCGCACAGAGTCGGACACAACTGAAGCGACTTAGCAGCAGCAGCAGCAGCATTGTACCATGTGTTACCAGCAAACTGCCTACCTTCATCTCCTCCTTGCTCTGAACTCAGCAAAAAGAAAAAATGTCCACTATTTTGCCTTTGAAAAGTTTTTTGTAAGCTGGAGCTTATTTGAAATATTCAAACTCTTTCTAGACATCCAAATCAGTCTTCTGATTCAATCTTTAATTTTATGTCCCCTTTTCCTTGAATCCTCTTCCCATTTCCTTTACAATCTGAGCTCATCAGAAAGTTTCCTTTGCAACTATTAATGGTTTTTTATCTGTCCCCTTTAAAATAGATCAGTTTACTTACCAATCACACACCCTTTGGTCCACACATGTAAGTCACAATTGCTAACCTGTTTTCTCTTCCCTGGGTGGGAAAGATCCCCTGCAGAAGGAAATGGCAACCCCCTCCAGCATTCCTGCCTGGGAAATCCCATAGACAGAGGAGCCTGGCAGGCTACAGTCCATGGGGTCACAAAAGAGTTGGACACAATTTAGCAATTAAACAACGACAACAACAATAAACAATCTACTTTATTGAGTCCATCCATTTAAATGCTAATCCCATCCAGAAATACTCATAGACACAGATAGAAACAATGTTTAATTTGGACATCAGTCAAGTTGACACATGAGAGTGCCTATCCCATATTCCTGGAGTTTACGTCCCCTCACCATCCCCTCTGATATTGAGTACTTGGACTTCGGCTTCCTTAGAGGTATCTTCCATAGCTCTAAATCCTCTGAAGTATTGCTTTTGCCGATGTATATGGTGGATCATTTGTGTACGTGTCTGTGTATGTGGGTGTGTGCTGTGTGTATATATGTTTGTGTAGCAAAAGACAAAGTATTTTGCTTGTTTCCCAGAAGTGTCCTCTGCTTTGGTCTGAGATCTTTTGTGATCAAATAATCAGAATTTAGTTTTCTTGGGTGTCAAAATCCACATAGTGCTCCATCATACTGCATGACTAAGGACATCAGACTCTGGAAACATGAGGTCACAGGTGTTCAGTCTTGCTTGGGCCCTTCAGCTTCCCTCCCACCCCTGTGGTCACTTCCTCTTCTGTTCCAGAGTTAATTCATTTCTTCATCTTTTTGACTTTCTCCCATGCCTCTACCCTCACCTCGCATCTGTTGACTAAATTTGGATCTCTCATTTTAGGGTGCAGTCCTCCCTAAGAACAAGACTTTATATCACCTTTCGCTTCCTTCTCTAAACTGCCGGTCATTGCATCAACCCTGGTTCAGTGCTGAATGACCTGAATAGTGTCATAAGTGAATATTATCTGACACCCAATAAAGGGGGATCATTTCCAGAAAGCTTCATTTATTTACCCCTTGTACATCAGAAAATGGAGGAGGGCACTCACTAGTGTTCTTGCCTGGAGAATCCCATGGACAGAGGGACCTGGCAGGCTACAGTGCAGGGGTCGTGAAGAGTCAGACATGGCTAAAGCGACTGAGTATGCACATTAGAAAATGCACCTTCTCTATACATTAAAAAAAAAAAAAAAACCTTTCTTGAAATCTGTTACACAGTTGATACAGTATTATTATTAACATATTTTCTGAAGATTTGTATTGTGCTAATCACTGTCATAAGTGTTTTATAAGGAGTAAATTCATTCAATTATCATGGCAACTCAATGAATGAATTACTTTGATCATTTCTATTTACAGAAAACCAAACTGAGGCATTAGAGTGATTAAGTAACCTGTCCAAGGCTATCCCTCCAGCTAGTGTCAGAGGCATAAATTTGAATCTTTCAAGTTGGGCTCCAGAGGTATACCTTTAATAACTGTAACTATTATCTCTCTCTTCTTACATTGTTATAAACTCAAAGATGGTATAATCATTTTCTCCCCAGGTTCCCATCACTTCTATGCCTGCATCAGTTCTCATTGTCGATTGGAATTAGGTGCCAATAGCATTTCCTCTCACTGCTGCCTTTATCACCTCTGCCTTTTGAGCAATGAAACTATCAGCAGGGCATGTCAAGAACTTTTTGATACTCTCCCTTTAGCAGAATAAGGCTTCCAGCAGCTTTATTGATGGTTGAAGCTACTTTATCTTGCCTCAGCACCAGTTTTGTGATTTATTGATCATTTACTTTTAATCTCAAAGCTCTGAAGTGTGCTTCTAAAACAGCATCAATATCTTTTTTTTTTTCATTTTAGCCAGATCATATACTTCCACTTTATAAACTATAAATTTCCATCTAGGTTAATACTGTGTTTATACACAGTGCCACTTCATTTTTGTGTTACTTCTAAGTTTCTCTGACCAGCCTCACAATCTCACTTAAGACTTTAACTTTTCTATTCCCTTGATTAGAAAAATCTTTCTCTCTTTATCTCAAGTCCACGATGAATCCCAGGCTGCAAATATGTGCAAGTAAGTGACTCCTGGACATCTTCAACTTCAGGTACCTCAAATGCATTGGACTCTTTCCCCATAACTTCTTTTTATTTTTGGTCACATGGCATGCAGGATCTTAATTTCCCTACCAGGGATCGAACTGTGCCTCTTGCAGTGGAAGCTCAGTGTCCTAACTTCTGGACCACCAAGAAATTCCCTAACTTCCTTCTTTTCTCCCAAGTTTACCATGTACCCCATTGTGCCATCAAGACATACTGGTCCCACTTCTCTGCTCATCTTCACGAGAAAACATATTAACATAATTGTTGGTTATCATCACTCCCATTTTCACTTCTCACACCTGTTCTCCACTCAAGTAGGCTTCTGTCCTCACAACCCAAACTGACACTGCCCCGTGAGTATTGCAGACTTTCATGCTGGCAAAACCAATAGTTACTTTTCTTCACTCACTACACTTTATCTCTCAGGCACATTTGATGCAGTTATTTACTTATTTCTCCTTTTGATTTTTATAATGCCATTGTTCCATGAATATCTTATTCTCATATTCTTTCCTTGTTCTCAGGCTTTTTGACTGGCTATTCCTTGAGTTGGCTTCTAAATATTGAAAGTTCCCAGAACTGAGTCCTTCCTCATTAGTTTTTTATTGCAGCTATGAAAAATGACCACAAACTTAGTGGCTTAAAATAGCAAAAATATATTCGCTTACAGTTCAGAAGTCTGACACAGGTCTCCCTGGACTAAAATCAACATGTTGTCAGGGCTCTGTTCCTTTCTGAAGGCTCTCATAACCATTTGCTTATATTCTCCAGCTTGTGGCTTTCCCCATCCCCCATCTTCAAAGGTCTCTCACATCTCTCCCCAAACCTCTTTTCATGGTCTGGCTGTCTCAGACCACAGCCAAGAAAAGTTCTCCACTTTGAAGCCTCATATGTTTACCTTAGGCCCACTTGGATAATCAGGGAAAATTTCCCCACCTCAAAAGCCGTAAATTAATCATATCTGCAAAGTCCCTTGTGTCATGTAAGGGAACACATTCCAAAATTCTATGGATTAAGACCAGAAATCATTGGGATCCCATGATTCTATTTACATTAGCCCTCTCTGCTTTTCTCTATGGAGGAGATTCTCTGAACCCCACAGTTTCAAATGCCGCCTGTGTGATGCCACTCACATTTACATCCCTAGCGTTGACTCCTCTGAGACTTCAACTCACATGTCCAAAGCCCGACTGAACTCACATCGTCCCTCTTTCTTCCCCCAAACTTCATTACTCCCACAAATCAAAGCCATCACAATCCCATCAGAACAAGAATTAAATTTTGGTGGCCTTCTCTGACCTCTTGCTTTTATCTGCAATTCTAATTGCAAAGGTTTTAACAGGCACCCTCACTTATTTCATTCACTCTCTCCACTACAGCCACCCTAGACACGGCTACAGGCTCAGTAGTTTCCTAACTCCAGCTGCTACTTCTCTCTTGATGCCCTAATATTCACCTGGCATTAAAAAAAAAAAATCCTTACAAAAGAGTCACAGTAATATTTTAAAATAGTGAATGAGATTATTTTATTTAACTGCTTAACACCTTCCAGTAGCTTCTCATTTTTTCTTTTTGGCCACACTGTGTGGCGTGCAAGATCTTAGTTTCCCAACCCAGGGATCAAACTCTGGCCCCCTGCATTGAAAGCATGGAGTGTTAAGCACTGGCCTACCGGGAAAGTCCCTCATTACATTTTTTAAAGTCCTCTACAAAGCTCCTCAGGACCTGCTTCTTTGACTTCATCTTCTACCACTCTCCTCCTCTCCCACTGAGTTTCAGCCGCACCGCCAGGGTTCCATCTATTCCTGGAGCCTGATAAACTTGTGTCTTGCCTCAGGACTTGTGCACTTTGTCTGGAACCCTCATTTCCAGATCCTTGCAGAACTGGTTGATGTTTGTCATTAAGTCTTAGCTTAGGCCCGTTCCCAACCACGATACTGTCATCTGAATTACTCTACCTGCACTTTTATTTTCTGTCCTATGACTCTCTCTTAATTCCTTACCGCTGATCACTATCTCATTTATTTATATCGGTGTCACTGGAATGTACTTTACATAAAATAAATACACATATTTTATGTACACAATTTGATCAGTTTGGACAAATACATACACTTGAATAGCTACAACCTCAATTAAGAGGTAGAACATTTTCATCCCCTCAGAAAGCTCGCAAACGCTTCTTGTCAGTCAAGGCCCCGTGACTACCCAGGGAGCTTCTGATCTGATTTTTTTGTAGCTACTGATCTCATCAGTTTTCTTGTTCCAGAGCATCTGTCAAATAGAAATAGGTAATTTGAAAATGTTTAGTAGCTCGTATAGCTTTCTTCTAGAATGCCAAACAGCCTCATAACTCTAGAATCTGTTTCCTTTTGCTGAACATGTTTTCGAGTTTCATCCTTGATGTAGCAGTAGTTTGTTCTTTCCTATTGATGGGCAGTATTTTATTTTACAAAAACACAATAATTTGTTTACCCATTCTCCAGTTGATGTTGCACTATTTCCAGATTTTAGCTGCTTTGAGAAAAGCTACTATGAACCTTCATGCACCAGTCTTTTTAATACATGTTTTTCTTTTAGGTGATACAGGAAGTTAGTTTTTAAGTTTATCAGAAACTGCCTACCTGCTTTCCAAAGTGTTTGACCCATTTTATACTACCTCCAGCTATGTGTAAAAGTTCTAGCTGTTCCACATCCTTTCCAATACTTTGTATTTTAGTCTTTTGTTTTATTTTAGACATTCTAGTTATATCCTGTAGGGGCTTTTATTTTCATTTTATTGATGACTAATAATGTTGAATACCTTTTAAAATGTGTGTTGGTGATTTGTATATCTTTTGCATAGAGTCTGTTGCAGAATTTTCGCTTTTAAAAAATGTAGTCTTTTGTGGGGAGAAAGGACACTTAGGGAATTTGGGATCAACTTGTTACAAACTGCTATATTTAAAATGGATAGCCAACAAGGCCCTACTATATAGCACAGGGAAATCTGCTCATTATCATGTGACAGCTTGGATGGGAGGGGAGTTTGGGGAATAATGGATACATATATATGTATGGCTGAGCCCTTTTGCTGTCCACCTGAAAATAAAATGTTAAAAAAAAACTCTCTTCTAATTGTTCCATTGTAAGACTTCCATATACATTCTGTATACGAGTCTTTGTCATGTATGTGTTACAAATATTTTCTCCATTACTGTTGCTTGGTTCTTAATTTTCTTAATAATGTATTTTGAAGGACAGAGCTTTTAATTTTGATGAAATTCAATATATATATTTTCCTTTTTGGTTATTGTTTTTTGTGTCCTCTTTATAAAATTTTTGCTACTCATTGTATCAAACAATTTCTCCAGTGTTGTCTTCCTAAAATATATAATTGTAGCCTTTATGTTTATATTCTCTCATGCTCTCTTTTTCTTTCTCTTATTTTACCTTCTTTTCCTCATTTCTTTGTTCGCCTTTCTCTCTCATATGCTCATGTGAAAGCTAGGGCACTCTGATCTCAGTTTTCACCTTATTTCTCTTTCTCTAATGCCTGTCAGCAAAACAAAGGTAGTAGCAGCAAAACCTGAAAGAGATGTTTTCTTTTTTAAAAGGCGGGAGGTGGAATGGAAAAAGGCAAGATTATATATAGTTCTTTTTTTTTTCCTTTCACTTCCTTTGCACAAGAATTACCTCTTTGCACAAGAAATTACATTGCAAAAGGAATATGCTTGGAGAGCAGAGGGCTCAGAAGGAAAAGCAGTATGATGAAAGAAGGGGATGTAGACCAGAGCCAGACATGCACCTCCATTTACAAGGAATGGCCCCAAAAGAAACAGTGAGTAGTGTGACATCTGGAACCCATTCTGTGTTATCTGTATCTTGTTTTTATATCCAATTCTTTCTTCCCATGGCCAGGGCAGACCAACCTGACCAATGGGGAAATAAAAAGTAATATCACAAGTACAGTATGACTGTCTTATTTCTACCCTCTTTTTTTGACAGGACCTCCTTCTACCCTCCATTCTCCCATTCACCTTGTAGAACCCCCCAGCATCAGCTCATTTATTGGGTTCACAGACCCAGTCCTAATGGGTACACTACTTTCCTCTTCTGTTATGCTAGCTCTGCCTTCTTAGGTGATGTCTGCTGCCTTTGAGGCCCTTTGGAAGTGCCTACCGTTACAATAAACTGTAGAAAGTTCTGAAAGAGATGGGAATACCAGACCACCTGACCTGCCTCTTGAGAAACCTATATGCAGATCAGGAAGCAACAGTTAGAACTGGACATGGAACAACAGACTGGTTCCAAATAGGGAAAGGAGAACATCAAGGCTGTATATTGTCACCTTGCTTATTTAACTTATATGCAGAGTACATCATGAGAAACGCTGGGCTGGAGGAAACACAAGCTGGAATCAAGATTGCTGGGAGAAATATCAATGACTTCAGATATGCAGATGACACCACCCTTATGGCAGAAAGTGAAGAGGAACTAAAAAGTCTCTTGATGAAAGTGAAAGTGAAGAGTGAAAAAGTTGGCTTAAACCTCAACATTCAGAAAACTAAGATCATGGCATCCGGTCCCATCACTTCATGGGAAATAGATGGGGAAACAGTGGAAACAGCATCAGACTTTATTTTTTGGGGCTCCAAAATCACTGAAGATGGTGACTGCAACCATGAAGCTGGAAGACGCTTACTCTTTGGAAGGAAAGTTATGACCAACCTAGATAGTATATTGAAAAGCAGAGATATTACTTTGCCAACAAAGGTCCGTCTAGTCAAGGCTATGGTTTTTCCAGTAGTCATGTATGGATGTGAGAGCTGGACTGTGAAGAAACCTGAGCGCTGAAGAATTGAAACTTTTGAACTGTGGTATTGGAGAAGACTCTTGAGAGTCCCTTGGACTGCAAGGAGATCCAACCAGTCCATTCTGAAGGAGATCAGCCCTGGGTGTTCATTAGAAGGAATGATGCTGAAGCTGTAACTCCAATACTTCGGCTACCTCATGAGAAGAGTTGACTCATTGGAAAAGACTCTGATGCTGGGAGGGATTGGGGGCAGGAGGAGAAGGAGATGACAGAGGATGAGATGGTTGGATGGCATCCCTGACTCGAGGGACATGAGTTTGAGTGAACTCTGGGAGTTGGTGATGGACAGTGAGGCCTGTTGGTCTGCGATTCATGCGGTCGCAAAGAGTCGGACACGACTGAGCAACTGAACTGACTGACTGACTGACTGACTGACCATTACTCTTCACGTGGTTTTCTACCTCAGCTGCCAGAACAGTGCTGTACCAAAGCCCTAATGTTCTGAAGCTCTTCTGCTCTGCCAAAAAAATACTGCTGCACTACTAATATATCAGATCTCCTGAGTCAGCAAGATCAGCCTGCATTTTCTGCTCGTCTAGGAAGAATTCCTCTTCCTTAGCTCTGCATTATAAACTCCTCTGTCTGGGTCCTAAAATCAGTTTATTCCATACTCACAGTTTCTTAGAAAAACAATTCTTTACACCTAACTTACATCTTTCTCTTCCCAGACAAGACTCCTTTACTCAGAATCTCTGGACCATCACTTTTCCCTCTGAGAGTCTAGGTTAGGAGAATAAGCAGAGGGACAGATGATGTCCTAACTCACAATTTTCTCTTCCAGCATATGGTGCTTAGAGTGGACCACATGCAAACATGTCCCTCTTTACTTAGGAAGAGTTCTTTGTCAGAAGCACCTCAGCACCAAGGGCATCCCCTGTCCTTCCTTCCATTCATGCTCAGCCATTCCACCTCATTTTAATTAAACTGTTTTAAAAGAGGTATGCAAGTCTCAATCTATCATGTGGTATCTGTTGCTACAATTGATTAATCCCTTTTGTTTTCTTGTAAAGTACTGAGTTAACAGATGATTTATTGTATGGTTTTGGGTAGATACTTCACTTAAATGAACTCTAAATGACAACTGTAGACAATATTCTGGTTATATTGGGTAAATAGCACGTACTAAAGGCTGATGCGATCAGCTTTTTCCTTCATTCTTTCCTTCTTCTATCCTTCCCTCCCTTTCTTCCTCCTTCCCTCCCTTCCTTCCTGCTTACTATTTTCTCCTTTGCAAAGTCGTTTGTTGATAGCAGCAGAATTCCACATTAGCCTTGTCAGCCATATGAATGGTTAACATGGTTGTCTCAATATGGAGTCATCTACCACCCTGTGAGTTGCATTTCCCTTGGCTGGTGATGGATAACTCCCATATGCTAGAATCTGTGGGTCACCACTGTTGTCTGTTACAATGCTGAAGGAAGTCACTCTTTCTTCTAAGGTTGAACTTCATCCTTCATGACCTGTTTCTTAATCATGTTTTCGTTATCACCCTCCCTTTCCAGCCCTCCACTCCACCAGGACCTTTTTAGTCTTTTTTTCCCCCCTAATTACCCCCTCCATCCTCTGTGATATTTCATTACCACCTATGTACTGTTTATCTGTTTGCACACCATAGTCCTTCAACTATTGTAAAAACTAAGGTTTTTTTTTTTTTCCATACATACTATCCCCATTGGAATTGAGGATTTTAACCACTGGGACAGTATTAGTTTCCATGTGGAACTCATGCTCTGAAAAGAATGGTGTGGATGCCAGATGGCTGTGATGATGCTAAGTATCTTTTTCTTTTCTTTCCTTTTTTTTTGAGGAAGGATTTTGATATAACAGAATGATTAGAAACTTGAGAGACAGGAGTCCTGATTTTGCCATCACCAGCTGTATGATCTTAGGAAAACATCTCTGAGCTTTATTTCATCAAAAGTAAAGTGTGGGAAAATATACTTTGTTCATAAGGCTGTTTGAGGATTATTAAAACCCCTATGCAATTCTTAGCACAATGCCTCTCATGTAAGTTTAACTCCCCAATTAGTTTATATTGGTCAACTCATCAATTTATTGACACCAAGTACTCTCCATCTTCTTGAAATCATACATCATCCTGGATTATTTCACACACTGTCTGTTATGTCCAATTACACAAAATGCTGCAACTTATAAAGACCTTAAAACAAGCTCAGTTTCCTTTCTAGAAAGGAAAATAGCTAATATTTACAGCTTTCTCAGCCCAGATCAGGTCAGGCAAAGTGTCAGACAGAACATAGACAGGTGAAGGAAGCAGTTCCAAAGGTATCCATATGTCTTGCGTCTCAAACTGAATAACTTTTTTGGTTTCTACTGAAAATTTTGGAGTTGGCTCAGTAAAATTCATTTTTATACTTCACATAGCTATTTATAGTATTTTTATACTTCAAATAGTTATTTGAAATAACTATTCACCAGAGGTTCTTGGGAACTTTCTTTTAAGCCTACATTTAAACCTTCTTAATCCTTGCTACTCAAACTATGATCCACAGACAGCAGCTCCAGCATCCCCTGGGAGCTTGTTAGAAGTGTAGAATCTCAAGTCACATCCAAGAGCTACTGAATCAGGATCTTCACTTCAATAAGAATCCCAGCTCATCTGTATGCACAGCAAAGTTTGAGAAACATTTTGCATAATCACTTTTCTTCCTCTAACTGCATCCAATGATTATTAATCTTTTAATAACCCATAATGAAAGCGATTTACAAATATTATTACCTATTCATACCTATTAACACTATTAACTAAGTAACACTATTAACTAAGTGCCAAGCCCAACCTTCTTCAGTACATGTATTTTTGAACACACCCGTAGAGTGATCATAAACTTTGGTATATTTATGACTCACTGGGAAGCCTGCCAAAAATTCAGGAGGATACTTACAGAGACAGGGATTCATTAGATCTGAGATGACATCCAAGATCTCAATCTTCCATAGTCACCTAAGATTTTGCAAGTGGTCCATGGACCATAGTTTATGAAAAATGGTGTTATACTCTAAAATTTGTAAAAAACAAAACAAAACAAAACAAAATACTCCCTTTCCCTTTCTTATCCCTCTAATCATGCTAATAGATGATATAAGGCTTTCCACGTGGCTCAGTGGTAAAGAATCTGCCTGCCGATGCAGGAGTCACAGGAGACGTGGGTTTGATCCCTGGTTTGGGAAGATCCCTCGGAGGAGGAAATGGCAACCCACTCCAGTATTCTTGCCCTCAAAACTGCATGGACAGAGGAGTCTGGTGGGCTATAGTTCATGGGGTTGCAAAGAGTCAGACACAACTGAGCGACTGACCTCTCAGCCACCCATAGAGGTATATATTAGAAGTGTAGAAAGACTAGGAAACACACCAAATCAACCTTTGTAGAACATTTTATGGTCTGATTATGCTGTTCTCATTCTCTCTGTTTGATGTTGTAACTCTGCTCTGGAAAAGAACGTGTGAGCATGGCTGAGGCTGCAGAAAACATATTGCAATGCTCATTAATGAAGGGGAGTGATTTCTATCACTTTCTCTCTAATCAATAAGAACTATAAAGATTTATAAATAATTTATTGTAATATTGATAACTATTTTTATAATTGTGAGAGGAAGGAGAAGGGTAAAGTTAAAAAAATAGATATGTCACAATGCTTAGAGGAGAATTTTAAAGTAATTCTTAACCTAGCAGTATACACTATTTTGTATATGTTGGGCAGTAAGTAATTAATTGATAGTCATAGCTTACTGATTGTTCTTTCCACCAGAATTAAGGTAATTGGTAAAATGCATTAGAAGTCTTTCAGAAGTTGATGTACAAACAAGAAAAGGCTTTAATAGAAGTACAAAGTACAATTTTAAAGATAGCAGACAGAGTTTCCTGTCTTCTTTAAGAAACAGAAGCTGAAGAATAATCATCTTATACAATTTTCTTTCAGAAAGACTAAAATTTAGTAATGTAAGGATGTGAGAGTTGGACTACAAAGAAAGCTGAGCACCGAAGAATTGATGCTTTTGAAGTGTGGTGTTGGAGAAGACTCTTGAGAGTCCCTTGGACTGCAAGGAGATCAAACCAGTCCATCCTAAAGGAAATCAGTCCTGAATAGTCATTGGAAGGACTAATGCTGAAGCTGAAACTCCAATACTTTGGCCACCTGTTGGGAAGAACTGACTCGCTAGAAAAGACCCTGATACTGGGAAAGATTGAAGGGGACAACAAAGGATGAGATGGTTGGATGGCATCACTGACTCTATGGATATGAGTTTGAGTAAGCTCCAGGAATTGGTGATGGACAGGGAAGCCTGACATGCTGCAGTCCATGGGATCACAAAGAGTTGGACACGACTGAATGACTGAACTGAACTGAAAATGTGTTTATCAATGGCTTTTATTTAGAGATAGAAATGGAAATATAGTAGTAAAAGTTAGTAAGACATATTTTATTAAAGGATTGAATAATCTATATATTTAATACTATATAAAAGACTTTTATGTTCAATGGAATAGCTCCATCAGGTAGGAAAACCAGGGCCGGTGGGAATATTTGACATTTAACCATATTGGACCTATCTTGGGAGCAGATATTGCAAATTTGACTTGAGTTACTAGAGTTACCTTTGGAGATTCTTTTTGAAGAATAATATCTTCTTTAACACTAGACTTAATCAGAAATTGTGGAAACAAGAATTATGTTTGAGTATTTATCTATATATATAAATATATCCGGAGGAAGTATAAGTACCTTTGAGCCACCAGGGAAACCCCATTTATCTATATATCTGGAGGAAGTATAAGTACCTTTAAGGTCCCTTATCTATTTAAATCCAGTTTTATTCACAGGATTCTGTGTGGACATTTCTGGAAGCTATTTCACAGTTGCTTAGTGAAGTGATGTAGGACAAAGTCAAAAAGCTGGGGGTCACAAGGAAGCAGATGGACTATTTAAGACAGATATAGGAAGGAGAAAATAAACCCTGAGAAAGGATTTGTTTCATCATTAGTTGTTATTAGAAAGCAGTTCTCATGACCTGTCCTCATCAGGAAAGCCCTCTTACTTTTCTATAAAGAGGTGGTTATTAAAAGTAAGATTACTTGGCAGTACAGCCAAGGAACTGCATCAGGTTTTCCTAATCCTTATAATGTGATTGATAAGAATCACACAGTGTCCTGGGGAAATGATTCGATTGACATTTTCTCTGGTGCACCTTTGTTAAAATGTTTGGATCAGCTTTAAAGGAACTGTGTTTTATTTTGGCTAAGCAGAGAAACTGTGTTTTCTTTTTATTTCCCGGGGTATATGTTTTTCCTTGTCCACGTCTGGTTCCAAATAGAATGATTACTCACATCAGCCTTTTGGATTTTTTTTTAATATTATGATTTACACCTTCCAAACATCTTCATGTTTACAGGCAGACCAACAGTGGGGAGCTTAAGAGTGAGTTCTTTCTGGGTCTTTCAGCTGCCCCTGTATCCTAGTTATCAGAGATGTCCAGTGGACCCCAGTAGCTGGTGTTGATGCAGCTTTGTTCAAACTCTGGCAATGGGAAATTTTCCTCATCATATCATGGTCACACCAGTTACAGATATGAATATCTGCTAGATAATACAGAAGATAAAGAAAACTTTTTTTTTCTTTGAAACTTATGGGTAAGGGGTAGATTTAATGAAACCTGGATAAAAGAAGTCAAAGTTAGGTTTTATTTACATTGGGTTTGTTTAAGAAATTCTTAGAATTAGAAGGACCTACTGACTGAATTTATAAATAAAAGTAAGATAAAAGTGGATAGTATTCAAGAAGAAACAGAGCAGTGAGACCGAGATCCACAGAGAAATTTAGGACACTTTGTTAACTTATACAGAAAATAGCTTTGCTAAAAAAAAAAAAAAGTAGAGTTTCTACTACAGTTATTGACATTTTCCCAAAATCAGAAGCAAGAAACTCTTTGAATTTCAAGTGAGAGCTTTACTTAGGGTTATGGTTGCAGTGGGGCCTCTGGAAAATAGGGATACATATCTTTCCTAACAGGGAGTGAGATGGCATCTACACTTGGGTACCAATGTGTTATAGGGAATACTTTATGACCTAGACATGTTGGAATGTGCAACTCACCCTAAGGTATGGGACCTATAGGTGAGAATGTTTAAGCAGGTTTGAGAGAGATAAAAGAGAAGCTAAGTTAAGGTCATTATGAGCAACTAAGGCTATGGCCCATGGCCTGTAAAGAAATTGAGAATGAAATAGTTATTATAAAATAAACTGCATTGCAAGGCTATTAAAGTATGCAGATGCTATTAAATGCATGGAGTATTTTATATAATATACAAGTATTCCATGCTGCTATTTAAGTCTGATATTGTTCCCCACATTTAATTCATAGTTTTCTGCGGGAAGGCTCAGCAGTAAATAGTTAACATAGTCCTCAGCAAGCCAGAGTCATTGAAAATGATAGTTGGTAACTTGCATTAAAATTAAGGAACTAGGCAAAGCCCCAGAATCTTTTCACAGGAAGTGACTGAGAAGCACAGACCTCATCACTGAGGACCACCCTATCAAGAGAGGAAACATATGTGTTCATCTTTACTCTCCTTGGAACCTAGTGCAGTACAAGGTACATAGATTTGTTGTTTTGTTTGGGAATGAGTTTTGTGTGTGCATGTCCCAGAATGGACCGGTATAATGGTTTCTTGTTAATGCTAAATTGAAGTCTTAGTGTAATATCTTTTAAAACATTCTGTGTGCCCCTCCTTCTCATCCCCCAAAAAGCTGAAATGGGAAATATATACATTTAAAAAGGGAAAATAAATGAGAGTGGCAAATGAAAAGCAAGACAAACCCCAAATAAGTTTCTGGATGGGAAAAAAGCCAAATCAATAATAACAGAAGTGTTAACATACCTAATTAAACAACATGATACTTAGAATCGGGGCAGTGGGTTAAATTGGAACATTGATGTTTAGCAAAAGGAATTCATTTGCATGAAGAAATCAGAGCTGTCATCAACTGCTATTATAGTTTTAGTAAGTCTTTAAATTTTCGTCTTTTTCCTTTGTACTTTTCCATTACACATGGCACATTGTAACCAGATCAGTGGGGTAGCCAAGACAGCAGAATTTATATTGCACAACGAATGCTGATGGTTAATAGCCGAGCAGCATAATGAGCCACGATTCTGGTGGAAAGTCCAAGCTTATACAAATTGTTCAAGTCTAAACAGTGACCCTCCCAAGGCTGACGATTTCCTCAGTACTCCCAGATGGCCCAGGCTGTAGGAGGCCTCGTAAATCAACCCTTGCCGTAACTGCTGCTGCTGGAAATGATGAGAAGCAGCCTCGTAAATTTTCCTCTGTGATGTGAGGATGGCACGGATCACTCCACTTAGCTTCCAGCATGATTCCATTCATGGTGAGGTTGGGTACATTCTAAACAGCTTTTCCTCTTTGTGACAGTCTTCAGCCAAATCCATGTTCCAAAATCAGAACATTTTACCTAGGCATAAATTATTTATGTTTTCTTGCACAACAGAGAGTGAGGGGATGAGCAATACAGTAGTGAAGGGCAAGATTCCTGGTAATGACAATAGCTTCTGGTTATTAGGTGCTTTCTGTGAGCAAGGCATTAGGTTAAGCCCCTTTAGTGCATGCTGCCATTTAATCCTAACAAAATTCTAATGAGTTAAATACCATTCTAATCCTCATATTAATGAAAAAAGAAAATGAGCTTTATAAAGGTTAAATAACTTGCTCAAGTAGCAGAACTCAGATCTGAACCCAGATCTTGTCTGATCCCAAATCCCATGCTTTTAACCACAGTATTTTGGTTTTCCTTGAAAAGGAGCAAGAGAGAACTAAAACCTGTTACTATGGTCTATCTGGGCAATGCTTTAATGTCTTGCTTTACTACAATATGACTCTCTTAGAATTCAGTGAAGCTAAGACCCATTTGGTAGATTTCCTTCTGTTTCCAGAGAAAGGAAGAGATCAGAATGAAAGCTCGTCCTTTGGCAGGACATGATGGTACGCCTTGCCTCTCAGCATTTGACCCACATTTTCAGGCTCAAGTTAAATGTCATCTTCCCTGAGCAAACTTTTCCAACAGAACCCTCACCCACAAAGTCAATATTAAGCTCTCTTTCCTGCAAAGTCGCCATCCCACCTTATACATATCATTTCCTCTCTTCTCTGCATCTCAAAGATTTCTAGAGGGCAAATGTAGATTCATTTACAAAGCACAACTCCAGGAAGAGAAGAGATTGTAGTACTGAGTTAAATCTTATTGAAATCATATAGTTAGATGTTTTTATTGACAATTTTAAAGTGCCTAAGGATTGCAGCCATGAAATTAAAAGACGCTTACTCCTTGGAAGAAAAGTTATGACCAACCTAGATAGCATATTCAAAAGCAGAGACGTTACTTTGCCGACTAAGGTCTGTCTAGTCAAGGCTATGGTTTTTCCTGTGGTCATGTATGGATGTAAGTGTTGGACTGTGAAGAAGGCTGAGCGCCGAAGAATTGATGCTTTTGAACTGTGGTGTTGGAGAAGACTCTTGAGAGTCCCTTGGACTGCAAGGAGATCCAACCAGTCCATTCTGAAGGAGATCAGCCCTGGGATTTCTTTGGAAGGAATGATGCTAAAGCTGAAACTCCAGTACTTTGGCCACCTCATGCAAAGAGTTGACTCATTGGAAAAGACTCTGATGCTGGGAGGGATTAGGGGGCAGGAGGAGAAGGGGACGACCGAGGATGAGATGGCTGGATGGCATCACGGACTCGATGGACGTGAGTCTGAGTGAACTCCGGGAGTTGGTGATGGACAGGGAGGCCTGGGGTGCTATGATTCATGGGGTCGCAAAGAGTTGGACACAACTGAGCGACTGAACTGAACTGAACTGAACTGAACTGAAGGAAAAAACAAAGACCCAGTCAAAATTGATTAATTTGCATAAAATAATTTGATCCCGGACCAGACACCTTTACCCAGGTGAGTCATTTGTCACATGGGTACCAGGTGAGAGACGATATGTTCAGATTCACAATAGTGTAGAGAAGTACCATGGGCACGTGTTGGCTGCTGCTGATGGGCCAGCACCTCTTCTTTCATTTATCGGAGTTAATTGAAGCACTCATTCAGAAAACACCATTTGTATACTGTGCCCTAAGTTGGGTAGTGACCAGAAGACTGAAGTGGTTTTTCAGGAGAGGTAAATTACCCAGATGGACATAACGGCGAAAGTCTCTATTTTCAAAGGACTCATTTTCTATTGGAGAAAGCATGCAGACTTTTGCTTCCACCTATGTGCTGTGCTGTGCTTGCCACTCAGTCGTGTCGGACTCCTTGTGACCCCACAGACTGTGGCCCACCGGCTGCTCTGTCCATAGGGATTCTCCAGGCAAGAATACTGGAGTGGGTTGCCATGCCCTCTTCCAGGGGATCTTCCCAACCCAGGGATCAAACCCAGGTCTTCTACATTCCAGGTGGATTCTTTACATCTGAGCCACCAGGGAAGCCCAAGAATACTGGAGTGGGTAGCCTATCCCTTCTCCAGGGGAACTTCCTGACCCAGGAGTTGTACCAGGGTCTCCTGCATTGCAGGCAGATTCTTTGCCAGCTGAGCTACCAGGGAAGCCCTTGCTTCCACCTATATTTAGTATTTATTTTGTTCTGACTTATCACAGAAACAATTTTTTTATTTAACACTGACAGTCTATGAAGCACTATCACATTTATTTATTGTTTCATTTATGTTCAAGAAAGGCCCCCAACCAGCATCCTACTGATGCTGAAGACCTAACACTTTGTTATTTCTTGTATCTAGTTCCCAGGAATTAGAGGCAATCAGTGGATTGTCATGCTAATTTAAGATCATGCTGATGACATAGAGAAGAGGTTGAGCTTTTGTTATAAACATCAAAGGAGCATGTTCTAGGCTAGACTTCTTTATTGTAATAAGTCAGTCTCTGGTTCCATTTTTAGCTCTTAGTCTAAAGGAAAAAATAAAATATTTTCTACCTTAAAAAAAACACCCATATTGAAACTGCAGCACTTCTTTTATGCTCCATCACAGTTTCTCATTGCAATGCTGTCTTCCTATTGAGATGCCGCACCTCAGGCCATTTCTGCACAATTGTAACCAACTGTCATCAATAAAGTCAAGAAAACAAGACAGAAGATTTTTTACTGTGGTTGTAGTTTTGTTTTGTTTTCAAGAAAGAAGAGCAGAAGACAGGTAACTTTGACAACCAGGAAAAAAAGCTTTTACAGATAAATGGCATGTTTACATCCATTTTTTTTCCCTATCATAAAAGCACCCAAATCAGTCTCCTCCTTCTAATTGATAACAGTGGACTGTATTTGAGAGAATGGCACATTGCTTTGAGGATCAGTTGAGTCAATTTTATTAAGGCTTAAAGGGGTGAAAGGAGATTAATGTTTGCCTTCTTGGCACTGACTGTGCCAGCCTCCTCCTGAGAAGGAAGCACAATATCACTCACTGAGCAGAGACAGTAAAGATGAGTTCTGCAACCAGTTGGACCCTGAGGGTCACACACCCCAGTGACAGTACTGTCAATACAACCGTATCCCAACAAATAATAATGCAGTCTTAAATTTAAGTATAGCTCCAGGCTAGATCATTTCTCTTTTGAAATAGCAATTGACTTACCAACCATGGGGAAAAAAAAATGTGATTTTGGAAAAAAGCCAGAAAGTTAACGCATATATGCTTGCTCAACAATGAATATTCTCCTCCAAAATAGACATGACTCATTAGTACAATTACCACCAAAATATTCCCCACCACCCAAGTCCTAGTAAAGAAGTAAAAATATTGATAAAGGTGAAGTGGTTCATCACTTTCATTAAAAGAGGAACAGGTAAAAATGCATATCCAGGTTTTCAATTGGTTTGTTTCTACTTTCCAAATACAAAGAAATGAAAAGATTATGAAATTCTATCATTTGAACAGATAGGAGAGCTTGTCAGACATTCAGCCAGTGAAATATCAATTGAAAGTGATAATTAAATTATTTCCATTTAAAATGTCATTTTCTATATGAGGAATAACATTTTGAGGATGGTGACCTTTTCTCTCTCATTAGGCTCAGAGAAAATAAGCAGATAGAGAGCATAAGCTATTTAGATTAGAGGAGAGATACTTTTTTGATGAAGGGAGAACACTAAATGGAAAAAACTTTCTCACAAATTCTTGAAAACTAGGTGATATTTTTTGTTCAGTCAGTCAGTCAGTCAGTTCAGTCACTCAGTCGTGTCCGACTCTTTGCGACCCCATGAATCTCAGCGCCCCAGGCCTCCCTGTCCATCACCAACTCCCGGAGTTCACTCAGACTCACATCCATCGAGTCGGTGATGCCATCCAGCCATCTCATCCTCTGTTGTCCCCTTCTCCTCCTGCCCCCAATCCCTCCCAGCCTCAGAGTCTTTTCCAATGAGTCAACTCTTTGCATGAGGTGGCCAAAGTGTTGGGAGTTTCAGCTTTAGCATCATTCTGAGAGAGTCATTTCCTAGGCAGGTTGATATGAAGTCTAGGGGTCCCCAAGGAGAGAGGGGTCTGGAATTCTCAAGGAGGAAGAAAGGACAAACTTTTTTTCCTTCTCTACATTCCTTAGGATTATATGACAACAATGTATTCTGCCTGAGGACAGTCTCTGGATTAAACCTTCTG
>NW_024070186.1:67857803-67906527 GCF_014754425.2 Oryx dammah
TTCTGCCTGAGGACAGTCTCTGGATTAAACCTTCTGGCTAATTCTGTTATCTTAAAATGTAAATTATGGGAGTAGGTCTGTTGAGGTCTTTACAACCTCCAGACAGTCTTCGGATTTACTGGAGAGTATATAACTTCACTGCTAACACTAAACAAGGGGGTACTCTTTCTACCCCCTTCTGATGCCTATGTCAGAAGCTTTCTCTATCTCCTTTATACTTTAATAAAACTTTATTACACAAAAGCGCTGAGCAATCAAGCCTCATCTCTGGCCCCGGATTGAATTCTTCTCCTCCGGGGGCCAAGAATCCCGGCATCCTGATTCAACAACCTTTCAATTCCTTCCAAAGAACACCCAGGACTGATCTCCTTCAGAATGGACTGGTTGGAACTCCTTGCAGTCCAGGGGACTCTCAAGAGTCTTTTCCAACACCACAGTTCAAAAGCATCAATTCTTCAGCACTCAGCTTTCTTCACAGTCCAGCTCTCACATCCATACATGACCACTGGAAAAACCATAGCCTTGGCTAGATGGACCTTTGTTGGCAAAGTAATATCTCTGCTTTTTAATATGCTGTCTAGGTTGGTCATAACTTTCATTCCAAGGAGTGTCTTTTAATTTCATAGCTGCAGTCACCATCTGCAGTGATTTTGGAGCCCCAAAAAACAAAGTCTGACACTGTTTCCACTGTTTCCCCATCTATTTCCCATGAAGTGATGGGACCGGATGCCATGATCTTCGTTTTCTGAATGTTGAGCTTTAAGCCAACTTTTTCACTCTCCTCTTTCACTCTCATCAAGAGGCTTTTTAGTTCCTCTTCACTTTCTGCATAAGGGTAGTGTCATCTGCATATCTGAGGTTATTGATATTTCTCCCGGCAATCTTGATTCCAGCTTGTGCTTCTTCCAGCCCAGCATTTCTCATGATGTACTCTGCATATAAGTTAAATAAGCAGGGTGACAATATACAGCCTTGACACACTCCTTTTCCTATTTGGAACCAGTCTGTTGTTCCATGTCCAGTTCTAACTGTTGCTTCCTGACCAGCATATAGGTTTTTCAAGAGGTGGTCTGGTATTCCCATCTCTTTCAGAATTTTCCACAGTTTATTGTGATCCACACAGTCAAAGGCTTTGGCATATTTAGAATGGGTCTAATTGCAGTTTTAATTAGGTAGGGATGAAGAAACTCTTTCTTAAAAAGAATATTTTAGCCCCATAACTCTTTTTAAGATTAATCTTCCTGTTTTGAAATAATTATGGATTCACATACAGTTGTAGAAAAGAGATACCACCGCCCTTTATCCTGGAGAAGGGCATGGCAACCCCAGTACGACCCTTTCCCTTCCTATCTATCCCTAACACCTGCCAACCACTAATCTCTTTTGCATTTCTAAAATTTTGTGACTTCAAATGTGCTATATAAATTGAATCGTCCATGATGTGGCCTGTGGTGGTGCTTTTCATTCAGCTTGATTCTCTGAAGATTCATCTAAGTCGATATATGTATCTATTGTTCCTTTTTATTGCTGAGTAAAGTTTTGTGGCGTTATGTAGCACAATTCATATAGCCATTCAGAACACTGGGGTTGTTTACAATTCTACGCTATTTTGAATAAAGTTGTTATAGACATTCACTTACAGATTTTTACAAATATTTATTTATTATTTTGTGGCTGCATTGGGTCTCAGTTGTGGCATGCAGGCTCTTTCCATAGTGGCCTGTGGGCTCCTCGCTAGCTGTGGTGCCTGGGCTCTCTAGTGTGTGGCTGAGGCACACAGGTTTAGTCATTCTGAGGCTTGTGGGATCCTAGTTACCTGGCCAGGGGTTGAACCTGCATCCCCTGCATTGGGAGGCGGATTCCCAACCTCTGAACTGCCACGGACGTCCCCACCTACAGATTTTTATGTGAACATAAGATTTTATTTCTCAGGGATAAATGCCCAGGAAAGCAGTTTTTGAATTGTATAGTAATTGGGCATTTGCTTTTATAAGAAACTGCCAAAGTGTTTTCCAGGGTGACTGTACCATTTCAATTTTCACCAGCAATGTATGAGTGATCCTGTTTCTCCACAGTTTCTGCTGTCATTAATTTTTCTTTCAATCATTCTGATAGGTGTATAGTGATATCTCACTGGGGTTGGTTTTAGTCTTCCTTTCCCTAATGGCTAATGAGACTGATATATTTTTAGCTTAAGTGAAAATCCTGTGTATACCCTCTGGTGAAATATTAGTTCATGTCTTCTGCTTACTTTCTGATTGGATTGTTTGATATTTACTGCTGAGTTTTTAGAGTTTTTTTTTTTTAACATATTCTAGTTTCTAATACTCTGTCAGATATGTAATTTAAAAATATTTTCTTCCATTGGGTAGCCTGTCTTTTCATTCTCTTCATGAAAGTCTTTAATGAGAGTCTTCGGAGTTCAAATGTTTTAAAATTTTGCTGTGATTCAAGTTATCACAAATTTTTTCTATTATGGTTCATGTCTATGATCACTTAGTCTAGGGCTAGATCCTGAAAATTTTCTATTTTTTCCTGAAAATTTTACAGTGTAAGATTTTACATTTAAATCCATGATTCATTTTGAGTTAATTTTTGTATAAGGTGTGTGGCTTTGGTGAGGGTTCATTTTTTTACCTGAGAATATGGAGTTTTCTAGAACCATTTG
Source organism: Oryx dammah (assembly GCF_014754425.2). NCBI lineage: Eukaryota > Metazoa > Chordata > Mammalia > Artiodactyla > Bovidae > Oryx > Oryx dammah. The sequence continues at coordinate 67,860,472 of NW_024070186.1, forward strand.
TTGAAAAAACTATCTTTCCTCCATTGAGTAACTTTTGTAACTTTGGAATGCCACAACGTTTAACACCAGAGAAGACACAAATTTAGCTAAGTTTTCATATATTTAAGAGAAATACTTGTTCAAGCTTGCTGCTGCTAAGTCGCTTCAGTCGTGTCCGACTCTGTGCGACCCCGTAGACGGCAGCCCACCAGGCTCCCCTGTCCCTGGGATTCTCCAGGCAAGAACACTGGAGTGGGTTGCCGTTTCCTTCTCCAATGCATGAAAGTGAAAAGTAAAGTGAAGTCGCTCAGTCGTGTCCGACTCAGCGCTTAGAGAGTGCTAATTCTGAGTGTAGGCATTCTTTTCTGCTTTTTACATGTAACTTGAATGATGAATAATGTAACTTTATTCATTTCCTAGCTCAGTTGGAAAAGAATCTGCCTGCAGTGCAGGAGACTGAGGTTCGATCCCTGGGTCGGGAAGATCCCCTGTAGAAGGAAATGGCAACCCAGTCCAGTATTCTTGCTTGGAGAATCCCAGGGACAGGGGAGCCTGGTGGGCTGCCGTCTATGGGGTTGCACAGAGTCGGACACGACTGAAGCGACTTAGCAGCAGCAGTAGCAGCCAGTATCCTTGCCTGGAAAATGCCATGGAAGAGGAGCCTGGTGGGCTGTAGTCCATTTGGTCCCAAAGAGTCAGGCATGGCTGAGTGACTAACACTTCATTTCACTCATTTAATTGCTTCAGCAAATTATAATTCATTTAATTATCTTAATCATTCTTTGAGGTAGGTATTTTTTGTTCCCATTTTAAAGATAAGGAATCTGAAACATTGCTAGGTTAAATGATTTGCTTAAAATCACAATGCTGGTAAGTTGGTAGCTAGGATTTGAACAGAGACAACCTATCCCTGGAGACTGTGCTGTTTACTTTTGTGAGAACTGTATTCAGGTTTAGCAAAATACTAAACATTTTGCCATTTTCCCACTGTTATCCCAAGGTATTTGAACTAGTGTAGGAATGAAAGACTTTTCCACACATTCCTCTTTTCAGGTATCATGTGTTTGATGTATTATTCATGTTAAAACCCTCATTATCTGTGAAAATACAACAGAAGAATCCAAAAGCATCCCATTATTTTTTAAATTTGGAGTCTGTTCCACAAGTTGAACTTCTAGATGTTGACACCTTGACCTTCCTGTTACCTGTCAAGCAACTCTTTCCCCTCCGGGCTTAAAAAAAAAAAACAACACATAAATCCACTGGGGAATTCAGTGCTATTATCATTAGCTAGTAACAGAGCTTGGGGCTGGCTACTATAATCAACCCTTTAAAAAAAAAAAAAAGTTTGTCCTTTCAAGTTTGCTTCCTGGTTTCTTAGGGTAAACACAGCCAAGTGTTCATGAAAAATGAAGGCAATGTAGAAGGAAACAGTGTTAGCGATGCTGTCAGGGATAAATGAAAAATGGAGATGCAGAATTCCCATTTTGTTTCAAATACAACACAGGAAGAAACATAGGATTTTAAACTATAAACAATGGCAGATTATTTGTAAAAATGATACTTTTAATAAAAACAAAATACCTTGTTTTTACTGTAATAGCACTTTGGAATTTTTATTTCAACAAGTATTTCTGAAGTTGCATACTCTGACACAGAGGAAACAGCTCCTTCTCAAATGTGAAATCAAGCTGACATGGGCTACAGGAAAGCTGTTAAACTGAGTTTGAAGAATTCCTTATGATTCTGTTTATCTGTTTATGAAGTAACTTCTCGTGTTTTCTTAAGTGAGAGGCACTGAACTAAGAATGGTGCTTGTGGTATTCTGTCTTCTTGAAAATGGGAAAATGGGATAAAATATAATTGAAATACTTTTAAAGTCTCAAAAAGAAAACGAGTTGGTACGATCTTCAAGTCCCAGGATGTTTTAAAGTTGTACTCTTGATTTTCAGATGTGTCTCCAAACTAGATTTCCAAACCTCCTGAGATGTTTCTGTCACTAAAATTGGATAGATTTGTGCATGTTACATATCCAAGATTGTTTAGAAATTTTAGGATCTTATCTACAATTGATAAACCTGCTACAAGGTAGTGATAATGGGGTTTATGGAATATAAACCACATGATTAGTTACTTCTGAAGTCACAGATAAATGAAATAAAATACAGCACTTTGGAATCTTCAATCTGCTTCTTGCTCCTCCTTTTCCTACCCCTCTCTGCTCAACACGCTTGGTCTTTCTTCTGCTCTTTTTTGTTTTCTGCCTCACCTTTATATGTGGAGAATTCATGCCATATGTGAAAATAATAGTGCCTGAATGCGTGCTCAGTCATGTCCAGCTTTGTGATCCCACAGACCTGTGGCCTGCCAAGCTCCTCTGTCAGTGGAATTTTCCAGGCAAGAATACTGGAATGGTTTGCCGTTTCCTCCTTCAGGGGATCTTTCCGACCCACGGATTGAACCCGCATCTCCTGTGTCTCCTCCATTGGCAGGTGGATTCTTTACCACTCAACCACCTGAAAACCTGAAAAAAATAGTAATATTTAATTAAATTTTTAGATTTATCTATATTTATATGTAAAAGAAATTCTGAATTACAAATCCATTTAGTGTAAGGGTCCCTGATGAAGCAGAAATAGTGAACATTATATTTTATAATTTTTAAAGCATTCCCAGAAATATAAAGAAAACAAAGTCAAAGTTGTTCTTACTGACTTCAGTTCAGTTCAGTTCAGTCACTCAGTCGTGTCCCACTCTTTGCGATCCCATGAATCGCAGCACCCCAGGCCTCCCTGTCCATCACCAACTCCCGGAGTTCACTCAGACTAACGTCCATCGAGCCAGTGATGCCATCCAGCCATCTCATCCTCTGTCATCCCCTTCTCCTCCTGCCCCCAATCCCTCCCAGCATCAGAGTCTTTTCCAATGAGTCAACTCGTCACATGAGGTGGCCAAAGTACTGGAGTTTCAGCTTTAGCTATAGGAAATATAGGGAGTTAAGAAAAGGCTAGCTTTTTCAAAAATTAATTTTCTCCCTATTTTCCTTCTCTTCTGATAGAAAGGCTCAATATTACAGCAAGACATTTTAACCATGTAGGTCATTTGTGTTTTGGATTTCTTTATGAAAATCTATAAGGGCAAAAGTAAAACAGAGTGTCATAAATAAAGCCATGTCTCCGAGAGACTCATTGGTGAGACCATCTCAAGGTAATCAATTAGATAATTTGCTTGTTTTTCTTTATTAAATATTGATACAGTTATGACCTTCCAAAGGACCTACTTGCTTTGGTAAACTGTAGGTTTTTACAGGACCCTTGAGTGACCCTTTTAAAATGTAAGCTAGGTCATGTCAACTCAAAACCTTCCAACGGCTTTCAATTTCACTCAAAATAAAATCCAGAGTCCTTTCAATGGTCTTACGTGTCCTATGCAGTGTGTATCTCATGTCCCACTGATCTCATTTTCTCTCCCTTAGCATCTTCAAGTTTGCTCATCCATCTGCCTGGAATTCTTCCCCTCCAGGAGGCCCCATGTTCTCTTCTCTCTTTCAGGTCCTTGGTCAGCTGTTCCTTTCTCACAGAAATCCTCCTCGGCTGTTTCACATAACCACTCTCCACTCAGACTCCTACCATTTCTTATTTCCCTGGCTTTAGTTTTCTCCTTAGTATTTTTCAAAATATAACATTAAATATATTACATACATATCTAGTTTTTAGTTGTTTGTGTTGTTTTATTTTTTCTATTCCCCACTAAAATATAAATCCAAAATGGTAAATATTTCTAGCTTATTAGTAATGTTTTTAAGCATATAAACAGGTTTTGGTGCACGGAATGGTCTCAGTAGATATTTGTGGATGAATGCTTACTAGATGAGGAAGTCTTCTTTCAACAAAAACTGAAAGCAATCTGGCATTTCTCATTTGATATTTAAAAAGGAACTAGGGACAGAGGAAAGCAGAACAGGCAAGATCACTGGTTGGATACCTATAATTAAAATTTCAAAAAAACGTTATTCATGTAGTTTCCTACTTTAGGGTATAATTATGAGAGAGGCCTATAGGTGTACCTAAATTAGTAAGTCAACTAATTGAAATTTCTCTTTCTATTTTGCTACAAGAGACAAGGCAGTTACAGAGTCTCAGTCCACAGAACAGTGCCACATTGATTCCATAAAACAGAATTTGGCTTGGAAGGAGTTTTGCCCCACACATGCTAGTTGAGCAAAACCTGTATAAGCAGCTTTGACGCTGCATAGATTGGGTTTCATTCCCAACAAGTCATTATCTATGTGCATGTGGTTAAGTTGATAGTGCTTTCTTAACTTCAGTTCTTTTCTTCCTTAATAAATGGGAATACTATCAGTGTTGCGTTAGGGTCCTAGGGCTGCTGTAACAGACTACTACAGACTTGACGGATTTAAAAATTTAAGAAATTTATTCTCTCACAGTTTTAGAGTTCAGAAGTCACCTAATCAGTATTTCTGGTCTGCAATCAAGGTGTTGACAGGACCGTGCACTTTCTGGAACTCTAGGTTTGAATTGGTTCCTACCTCTTCCTGCTTCTTGTGACTGTTGGCATTCCATGGCTAATGTCTGCCTCTAGCTTCATACTGCCTTCTCTCCTTTTGTCTGTATTATCTCCCTCTTCTCTCTTAGAAAATACAAGTGATTGCCTTTTGGGCCACCCAGATAGTCTAGAACCATCTCATCATCTCAAAATCCTAATTTAGTTAAATCTTCAAAGACTGTTTCCAAATAAGTTAGCATACACAGGTTCTGGGGGTTACGGTATGGATCTGTTTCAAAGGACCCCTTTTTAACCTAATGCAGAAGTCCTCTAAGGATTGTTTTATAATGCCTGGCTTATTTTATGAGTTTAATAACTTTCCCTTCACTTTTCCCTCCCTTCCTCTGGATCTGCCTATCTCCCATAGTGCCACCTCCCACCCTCAAGCTCCATAAAACTGAACCAGGCTATACCTGCCCTTGACATCCCCACTGCCTTTCAGTCCTTCCTCCCATTAGTAGTCAAAAACATTTATTTATGAGTTACTGGGACTTCCCTAGTGGCTCAGAGTGTAAAGAATCTGCCTGCACTGCCAAAGACCCAGATTCAATCCTTGGTTCAGAAATATTCCCTGGAGAAAGATGTGGCAACCCACTCCAGTATTCTTGCCTGGGAAATCAAAATGCAATGCCCTTGACTTCAGCAGGATTTAAAAAAAAAAAAGAAATATTTTCTATCCACAAGTAGCTTACATTCTGGTGTGGGAGGTGGATAGTTAAACAATCACTTGTAATAAAGAAAGAGAGTAGGTATATGATTAGCACAGAAGTATCTGCAATGCACAGTAAGATAATAAACTGATTAGTAATTGTTATTGAAAGGTAGGGACTAGAGAAACTATCTTGAAGCCAGTGAACTGGGCCTTGAAGATCAGAAGGATATGATGTTAGAATTTTCAGGTTGGAGAAAGCATAGAGGAGAACATTCCTTATTTTCTCTGGAAAATCAGTATCTCCCCATTTCCCTCTACCTGCCCTAAACAGTCCCATGGCTCAGCCCATCCAAACCTGCTTTTTCTTCAGAGCATCACATGAGAAAAGACTCTCTTCTCTCAATATGCCTACAATTAGCTGCTTTAATCTGGGTGTTAAAAGGAAACTAATGTGATTAATCTAATTCACTATATGTTATGTGTAGCTGTGAGCTCCTCCAATCTCCTGTCAAAAGAGTTAAATAAATTTCTGTTGGGATTTTATGCCATGTAAAATTATATCCATGCAGAGTATGTTCCTAAATCACTTCTATTAAGAAAGATTACTGTAAACTAAGAAAATAATAAGCATAGAAAATATTTCAAATGAGAAAAATGCTTAATTAAGCAGCAAAGATTCTGAGCTATAGAAGACTACTGCATTATTTTTTATTCTCCATCATGCCAATGTTGTCAGGAGAAGAGAATTCTGCCTTCCCAGTCTCATTCCTAGCCCATCCTCCAAAAAGAGGAAAGAAAAGAAAAAAAAAAAACCCTTGTTTTAAATTTTCTCTTCACATTTTCTAAGAGGCAACTTGGGAAGCAATGGGCAGAAACAAATCACGCAACCTTCCCCCTTTTTTCAGCTAATTCAGAATGAATTGGATTTACACAAGCAACCGTGCTTAAGCAAAACCGTTCCTATGGTTACACAGAAGGCTTTCTAAATGTGGCACAAGATGCAGGCAGCCAAAATGACTTGACTGTTTATGTTAAATATGAAGTCTATTCCCTATTGAAATTTAATGATCTACTAGCTGCATTTTAGCAGCTTGCACCCTGATAAAATTAACATTTTGAATACATTTGGAGAGATAAATTGCTTTAGCAATTGGCAAGTATTCACTCATTTTTATTTGATCACATCAGTGATTCAGATGAAAGCATTTCCCCCTGTACTATTAGAAATTGGGTCTACAAATTATCCTCATCTCTGGGCCTCTAAATCCCCAAACACATTTTATTATCTTTTTGCAGGTTAGCTGGTGCCAGATGTTAGACCTCACACTTGGGAAGAGAGCTCGGAAAAAAAAAATTTTTTTTTCTTTTATAGCAACCAGAGAGAATCAACATTGACTCTTGTTGGATCTCTCAAGCCATCCAGTAGTGCTCAAATCCAACAAGGTGAACAGTTCAGATGGGGTGAAGTCTTCCCCACCTCCTCCTACTTCTGCTGAATGAGAAAGACAATCTGTCTGTTTTGAAAGGCTGACAGGAAATTGGAGCTGAGAAAGATATATTCACTGAATATTTTAGCTGACACCATTCAATTTTACAACATGAAGGCATTCCTTAATGTCTGTTACTAGGAACCTCCCATTCAGCAAAAACAGAAAATAAAAGCAGCCTACAGGATGCCACCTTCATGTATTTTTTTATATGTTTAATTCAATTCAACTAATATTTATTGAGCATCTGCTATAGACCAGGCATGTATAAAGGACCATGGCCATGGAAATAGACAAAGTTCCTGAACACAAACAGCCTCTAATCAAGTAGAAGAGATGGTGATAAATCATGTTATGTCAAGTCTATCTTCTCAATAGCTGACTATATGTATCTCCATATCATCTTTACCATCTTCCATCAATGTAATTGTTTCCCAGGTAGCTCAGTGTTAAAGAATTTACCTGCCAGGCAGGAGACTTGGATTTGATCCCCTTTGTCAGGAAGATCCTCTGCAGAAGGAAATGGCAACCCATTCCAGTGTTCTTGCCTGAATAATCTCATGGACAGAGGAGCCTGGCAGGCCACAGTCCGTGGGGTTGCAAAAGAGTAGGACATGATATGACTCAGCAACTGAAGAACAATCACCACCAATGCAGTCATGCTACACAAAAGACTTTTACTAAAGATCTGAGTTATTAGGGAAGGTTTATTGTACACATATCACTCAGAGTAGATCCTGACACATTTCCCCTAAATCACTCCTCTGTAAGGTCACCCACTGGGCGATTTCTTCTCCTTTCCCTCTTTATCTGTGCTGTGCTGTGCTTAGTCACTCAGTCATATCCGACTCTTTGCAACTCCATGGACTGTAGTCTGCCAGGCTTCTCTGTCCATGTGGAATTCTCCAGGCAAGAGTACTGGAGTGGGTTGCCATGCCCTCCTCCAGGGGATCTTCCCAATCCAGGGATTGAACCCAGGTCTCCTGCATTGCAGGCAGATTCTTTACCATTTGAGCCACTAGGGAAGCCTGAGAATACTGGAGTGGGCAGCCTAACCATTCTTCAGGGTATCTTCCCAACCCAGGAATTGCACTGGGGTCTCCTGGATTGCAGGTGGATTCTTTACCACCAGGGAAGACCTCCTCTTTCTCTGTAGAGCCCCAATTCACTGTTTTCTATCTCCTTCCCCCAGAACCCCTCCATCAAAATAGATTTATGCTCAGAAAAAGTGTCTGCTTTTCAATTCAACACCCAAGTCTTCATTTTCTATAACCAAGAAGTATGAACCTTGTATTTTGATAGATGAATTAATTCTATGACATTCAGCTACAACACATTTAAATCCCTGAAACACAAATTTATCAAAACTTTTGTAGCCTTCCCTTGGTAGAAGCAAAATATTTCATCCTAAATAGAAAATTGGACAAACTGGACATTTAATAATAGTTTAATTATAATTTATCTCTTGAGATGAATGTACTTAACAAGTCTGACTCTAGAATTTCAGTATGTTTGAAGAAATTTATTTTGAATTGGCAAATAGAAATACATTCATCACATATTGATTCCCTTGTCAGGTTAATTCCCAAATTTAAGTTACCTCTTAGAGTGCTTTAATTAGTCATTCTAGAAGTGATTTCTTATGATCATTATTATTAATATTTTTGTTGAAAATTTTAGTAAATTTCTCCCTTTGGAACATTTATTGAGTGAGTAAAAAATGCAAATGTGTCTTTTATTTTGGGGAAGAAAAGCTTTAAGAATCTATTTGTTCTTTCAGAATAAGTTTAAAAGACTAGTATCCAAAATATCAGAGACTTTCTGAAATATTTGTCTAGGACTTTATAGATGATGTCCTGAAGTCTGACACTGAGTTTCAAAGGTGGTCTCTATCTCTGAGAGAGAGTACATTTTAACAACTGAGTATAGTTCAGAGGAATTCTAGTTGGTGGTTTACAGCTTCAGGCATATTTTAGAGGAAACCTGCTCCTCCCACCCCATTCTTCTAAGAATATGAGGATTCCTGGGAAAGACCTGATAATTTCTTAAGCAAAGTACAGAATATTATCCCCAAATCCTACTTCTACACCATCTATTATTCACCAAAAGTTTTCCCTCTTCTCCCTTATTTGTGTTTAAAATGAGCCCAAACTCTACCAGAATATTGTTCTGATTAGGAATTTATTTCTAATAATTAGTGATATTAGACATCTTTTCCTGTCCACTCCAATAACCATTTAAAAATTAATTTCTAGATCAAAAGTTGAGCTAGATGCAAATTATTTTCTCCTCAGAGAATAATTCTTCATACAGCTCCATAACAGTAGATCTTGGATATAAAACCACAGAGTTGGTTCTTCATTCTATAAGAATGGCTCATGTAGGAGATGTGAAATTTTTAGTATAAAAGTGAAATTATCAAACCTGATTTTGGACAGATTGGAGGAAGACTGTTGCTGTTGTTCAGTCATTAAGTCACGTCCAACTCTTTGCTACCCCATGGACTGTAGCATGACAGCCTTCCCAGTCCTTCACTCTCTCCGGAGTTTGTTCAGACTCATGTCCATTGAGTTGGTAATGCCATCCAATGAGCTCATCCTATGTTGCCCCCTTCTCCTCTGCCCTCAATCTTTCCCAGCATCCGGGTCTTTTCCAATGAGTTGGCTCCTTGCATCAGGTGGCCAATGTATTGGAGCTTCAGCTTCAGTATCAGTCCTTCCAATTAATATTCAGGGTTGATTTCCTTTAGGATTAACTGGTTTGATTTCCTTGCTGTCCAAGAGACTATCAAGAGTCTTCTCCAGAAGCACAATTTGAGAAAAGGTTACAGAGGACATCACAGAAATAACAATATGGGGTTATGAACATGAACGCCATGCCAAGTCAGTCAGCTACATGGTTTTCATGGCAGAAGACAGATTCATTTCTATGTAACCAAATGCCAAGTAGAGCATAGGTCTACAAAAAAAAAAAAATTGTTTTTCCAAGAAATGATGAATCATTTTCCTGTCCTAAATTCACTATCTCAAATTCAAACAGGAATAATATACAGTATCTTGTAAGATATATCTGTTCTTTCCACTCTTGTCCTCTTTGCCCTTTTTATTTTGAAAGTTGGGTAGGGGGGATGCTATCAGTGAGTGCCAGATGGATATTAAAATAATGCCTCTAAAATATTGATACCTCAAGTACAAATATAAGGAAATTTATTTAATAATTGTTTCTGATGTGCAATTAGGAGATTTAAGTAACATTTTCATGGGGTAGAAACAGTTAATTTTCCAGGACTAATTTCCAGAGTTCCTATCAACAGTCCATGCATAACATAATGTAAGATGTATTTAAATACCCAAAAGTAATTTCATCAGGCAATGAGCCACGGTGTCTTTTCCGTTTGTTCTTAGTCAGAACACACTTACTGGTTCACTCAGCATCCATCACTTTTATTTTGTATCAGATACTCATTATCTGAAGTAATAATGGATAAGTGATCCGAAGAATAGAGTATTGCTTTGAACTGCTGACACATTGCAGAATGCTGTGTTATGCAGGACTGTACTGCTAGCCAAAATACCCACGTTCAACTCTGAGCTCTTTGCAGAGAGCATGCCATTGCTCTCACATTTCTGTATAAAATGTATTGTATAGTGGGTGATTAAAAATGGAAGGCTTTCTCATTTTATTCAGTAGAGTAAGAAATGGTATCAATATATGCTGTGTTTAATTTTAATCATATACACATTTTTCATGAAGCATAGTTAAAATCTTGCTTTTTATTTCTTTGATGTAAAGTATCTTTTTATGTGAATTGTTTGGGATGCAAATTTGCATCAAGTAAAATTAAAGTTCTTCAGGGGATAAAAAAAAAAACTATATCAACAAAATGCTACTGGTTAATCAGTAAAGAAGATAGTCAAGGAAACACCTTTTGCCATTTTAGCAAGAATCTGAATATGTGATTATTTTCAAACATGCTCACATTAAACACAAGAACACAAACCCAGGAGAGATCTGTCTTCATCATCTGTCTAACAATGACATCATTACATGAACGTTGTGGCAAAGTAGACACAGTTTACTACAGAAAACAGATAAGACACATTTTTTTTCTTGTTGCCACACAAAAGGCAAAAATATGGGTGTATTTTGAAATATGGGAAATATATATATATGCATATATATATGTGTGTGTGTGTGTGTGTGTAAGTAAAATTTTTAATAGATACAGACCCCAGAGTTTCAATTAAATGGAGTCTTCAGTTCAGGGAGAAGATAGGGTATATTGGTTAATTGAATTTGTAAGTCACCAGAATCCCATTGGCCTTATGGAGTTGTATATACTCTTTCCTTACACACGGTTAGACACAAATACTGGTTTTCTCTGCTGCTTTATTGGGCTTCCCTGGTGGCTCAGAGTTTAAAGCATCTGCCTGGAATGGTGGAGACCCGGGTTTGATCCCTGGGCCAGGAAGATCCCCTGGAGGAAATGGCAACCCACTCCAGTACTCTTGCCTGGAGAATCCCATGGAGGGAGGAGCCTGGTAGGCTACAGTCCATGGAGTCGCAGAGTCGGACATGACTGAGCGACTTCACTTTATTGCATATAATATAGAGCCTATGTCTGCATCTTTCATTATTTGGAAACTTGAATTTCTTCAGGTTATTAACTGTATCCAGTAGCCTAGATCCAAGATTTCCCTTTCCAAACCACATAGCAGACCCCAGTAAGTGAGAGAAGTAGGGAAATAGACCTAAGCTACAATGTTGTTCTGTGAATGGATGCAATATAAAAAGATGTGCAGTATTGTAAAATTGTCTGGGTATCTTAAAAATATTGTTTTCTAGACTTGAGGCTGTGGGAGATTACATAAAATGTATACTGCCTCGTGGTATTTTTGCTTGCTCTTACTAAATATTAGTATTATAATTTACTTCTCCACACTACAGATTGTGTCCATTATTCCAGTGTGGCTTATGGAAAGTTCTTTCTAGTTGAGCTATAGACAGTTGATACTTTTCTATAATTATATTTATAAAAGGTCATAAACAGTCTCTATCTCTGCTTGGAAATGCCTTGAGTATCTTCTAGAAATTTGTAATAGCAATAGTCATGTAACCATAAAGACTTTTCTTGACCTGTAATATTGGCTAAGATTTTAATTGGATAGTTTGCTGCATGATAACATAAAATGAATATATTTCATTAATTTTGGTATTGACAGTGTTTGAATATTTGAACACAATTCCCACTGAAATTCACTTACATTCAGCACTCAACAGTTACTATCTCTCTCTCTGTTGAGGAAAATTCTGCTGGCCTTTATATTGGAAAATGACACGATTGCCTTCTCATCGCAGGAGGGTACTTGACTTGCTTTTCCATTGGTGTGAGTGGACTCACACTGATCCATTTGCACTCTCCTGCTGTGTCACCCTTGTGACTGAGCGCATCGTTTCTGAGATGTGGACCAAGGTAAAGGAGCAGTGTAGATGGCTGAGCACTGCCGTGTTCTATGCTGGAAAGTGTTCAGGCTCCAGTATTATCCGGTTATTTGAATAGATCTCTTACGCAACCAGTCTTCTGTCTTCTCCTCTGAACTGAGTAACTGAGAATAGGTTATTCTATGTTCATAGAGAAGTTTTTGATGACTGTATATGACCATATTTTTGTCTCTTCCCCTCAAAAAATTGTTACTAAGAAAATCTTCATCTGTAAAGATGATAAAAATACTATAATACAATGGTCACTTTTATACTCCCCACCTTGATTCAAAAACTATCAATATTTTTCCATATTTACTTTATTTGTAAAAGTAAAATTTATAAATTTTATTTGAAAGTAATTTGCAGACATTGTGACACTTTAAGAAATTCAGCATGAAAGCTCTAAGATTATGGATGTTGTTCAACATAACTATAATATACAACTTTAAAAAGTAATTACCTAAAAGTTCCTTTTATCCAAGTCATATTCAAATATCTCCACTTGTCTCAAAATTGGATTATACAGTTCTCTTTCCCCCATCTAAGGATCTCATTATGTGCCTCACATTACATACAATTATTACTCAAGACAGCTTATAGTGTCATAAATTGCATGAGCTTTAACATGACAGTAGTTTTTCCTTCAGGACCAGCTAATTAAGGAAATGCATAATTGCAAAATTAAGTTCGTGAATAAGAATCCCTAGTACATGGTAGTTGTTTAACATTTCCTTGGTACATATGTGAATTTAGTAATGTCTTTAGTCAACATTAAATGGGCTTCCCTGGTGGCTCAGAGGTTAAAGCATCTGCCTGGAATGCAGGAGACCGGGGTTCGATCCCTGGGTCGGGAAGATTCCAGTACTCTTGCTTGGAGAATCCCACGGAGGGAGGAGCCTGGTGGGCTACAGTCCATGGGGTCGCAAAGTGTCGGACGCGACTGAGCAACTTCACTTTCACTTTAATCAACATTGCATTTCACTAAGCACAACTGCAACTGAATATACTTGTAAAACAATAAGACATTACTGCGTGAGAGGCATTTTAAAGTCAGTCTATAGCCTAATAAAAGCTAATATGATTTGATCATTTGTTTTGCACCTGGTATGACGCCAAGCACTGAGTACTATTATCTCATTTAATCTTCACAGTAAGCCCATGGGGTACCATTTTATAGATGTAGAGACTGGGCAAATTAAGTATTTTGCTAAAGATTTCAGAGTTGATAAGAGACATAATCTCCATATAAATGATCTTGAGGGCTGATCATATATGATGCATGCATGCCTGCCAATTTGCTTCAGTCCTGTCCGACTCTTTGGGACCCTATGGTCCATAGCCTGTCAGGCTCCTCTATCCGTGGGATTTCCCAGGCAAGAATACTGGAGTAGGTTGCCATTTCCTCCTCCAGGGTATCTTTCCAACCCAGGGATCAAGAATACTGGAGTGGGTTGCCATTTCCTCCTTCAGGAGATCTTCCCAATCCAGGGATCTAACCCCAGTCTCTTATTTCTCCCACAGTAGCAGGGGAGTTCTTTATCACTAGTGCCACCTGGGAAGCCAGTGATTTACAAGTCAATACTGGCTGTATGAAGGGGTGCTATGTGCTTTTTTGCAGTTCTTTCTCAGCCCCACCTAGCAGACAGGTTGCTCTCTGTGGTTCCATGCAAACATCCCAGCAGAAGCACTCTCAAGCATTCGGCTTAATTATTCCTGTCTCCTTAAGGGAACTTTTACCTCTGTAAGAAGCCCTTTGAAATACTAAGGATCAGTATACAGTCTTTTGTTCAGAGACAACTTTGAGCAAGGACATGTCTGTTTCCTGAATGGACAGGGTTAGGATCAGAAAACTGGAGGGTTTCCCAGCTCGAAGAGAGCCAAGTTTTCACTGTGTCATTTCATTATTCTCTTTGAAGTAAATTCCCAGAAAATCAGACACACCCATATCCAATGTTAAGTACAAAACATTTCCTAAAGCCAACTGGGCATGATTCAGGAGTTTGCCACCATTGTGGAATGCCCCTACTTTTGTTCCCTTCTGTTAATGGAGATAATCGCATATTTCCTGTGGCTTCAGGGAGTGAAGTTTAATTCAGCACATCCATTTTAGTGCAAAGGATCCTGAATTGTAAAGAGGAGGAATCAGAAAAAGTAAAAGATCAACATTACCTAACATCTGGTCCCATCATAACTGCAGAGTTTAGTCTGTTTCTTCAACCTGCCAGTATAGACTATTTCTTGTATTTACCCTTCATTTCCCATGAAGTGAATGTTTTATTATTGATTCTATAAATCAGCGGTATGCTAATTTAAAATCCATATAGTCAAACTCTTACAGAGAAAAATTTTCCTAAAAAACGTGAGTACATGTATTGAAAAAAATAGCTCCCAGAAAAAATCTGGCCTGCGTTTGTTCTCTTTTGTGGATTTAACTTTAAATCTGCCAACATATTTTTTAAGTAAACTATATTAAATGTCAATAAAAAGTCAACATTAATCATAAGAGTGATCACTCCTCTGTGTGAGAAAAATGATTCTTATGGATATAAAAAACTCTGTATGAGTTGCTTTATAAACAACTTATGGAGAAGAAATCAAGTGAGGTTTCACAAAAAAATGAAATGTGGAATCAGTCCCATGAATTTGTAGTCACCCAGTTTGTAAATGCTCTGAATGCCTTCATTTGGGGACCTCAGTAAATAATAAGCAGGGAAGCAATTTCCTATTCTGTCTAGTCAGGGTGTCATTACTGCTGTAGAATCTCTGAGCTAATAAGCTCATAGGAAAACACAGCCCACCACAACTTAAAATAGGCCTTTTGCTCTCCTGTCTCCTCTTTATCTTATGACAAATTGTTGTGTAACCTACTGAAAATCTAGGAATATTAGCTCTCAGTTACCACTTATTCAACCTTAACCTTTCCTCTCACAAATGCCAAGAAGTCCTAGCAGGTCTAATCAGTGTATTTTATTTTGCCCTTTTCCATAAGTTATTTGATGGTGTTGATTTGCTGCTAAAGGAAGTTAAAAAAAAAAAAGTCCACAATATATCTCAGTCCCTTAGGGAAAATAGCGTTTTGTATCACTTCTTGTTGGGCTGTTTTCAATAGTTATGTTCCCATTTTGGAAATCTTTTGGGAAAGTTTACTTGTACCATTCGTATGTCTTTCATTTATTAAACTACAAAGTAAATACCAGTTATTAATGTCCAAATACTTATTACCCTTGGCATCAAGCCTTCTTTCATGCTACTGAACAGTCATTTCTGTCACTACACAACATGATATAAGTCCTATGTGAAAACATTCACTTCTTGGTTTCCAAGTAACCCCACTCATTTTGCTCCAACTTCACTGGCTTTTCCTTTTCAGGCTTCTTAACTGACTCCTCTTTGTCCTCTAAACCTAAGAGTGGGTTAGCACTCAATTCTGTATCTCCCCTTCTCTAGGGACAGCCACTCCTTGGGAAAGCTCCTCATTCTTCTATGTCATTTCATCTCTTAATGGTGATAACTCTCAAAGTTTTATCTCATTTGGAGCTATGAGCTCTAGAGTAATATACACAAATTCTCATTCAACACCTTAGCTATCTGTGAGATTTTACAAATGGATTACAAGCAAAAGAAAACTCTTGATATTTTCTCCAGAAGTTTTCTTTCTCCAGACTTCTCCTTTTGATAAAATGCACCACCATTCAGGGATTCCCAGGTACCACAGTGGTAAAGAGTCTGCCTGCCAGTGCGCAAGGCACAGGCGATGCAGGTTTGGTCCCTGGGTTGGGACCATCCCCTGGAGGAGGAATGGCAACCGCTCCTATATGCTTGCCTGGAGAATCCCATGGACAGAGGAGCCTGGCAGGCTATAGTACTTGGGAGTCACAAGGAGTCGGACACGACTGAGTGACTGAGCACGTATACATACTACCATTTAACCAAGTGGTCAAGCTAAATTAAATAGGCATTCTTGATTTCTCTGTTTCCTTTGGTTTCCATACACACTACAAATCTTGTCATCTCTACTTCCAAATTTTATCTGGAAGTTGTCCCCTGTCTCCTCTGATCTGTCTTTTACCCGGATTCCATTGCCTCTTCCCATAGTACTGAAATAGCCCAATGGCTGGTTTCTAGCTCACACTCTTTGCCCTCACCAGTCTATACTTTGTACAGCAGAGTGATTTAAAAAACTAATGTACATACGATGATGTAACTTTCTTGCTCAAAACTCTAAAATAGCTTTCCATTAGCAACCAAGGAAAATATAACTTCCTAGACTATAGCCTACAAAGCCTTGCATGACCCCCTCCCCTCATCTCCTCCTGCTTTCCCCTCACTCACTCTGTGCAGCCACTCTGTACTACCTGCTTCTCTTCAAACACGCCAAAGCTGCCCCTGCCTCATGCACTTACACTCACTACTTCTCCTCTGATCTCCCTATGGTTCCTCCTTTGTGTCATTCAGGACCATATTGAAATACCATTTTTGAAAAGTTGTTCCTGCTCCCTTCCCCTGTGAAACTGTCTCTCCAGGTGACCTCAGACTCCACAAGCTGCTTTAGTTTTCTTCATGCCATTACTATGGCCTGGAAATATTATTTATTTTAATAAGTTATCCATTGCCTGCCTTCTTCACTAGAATGGGAGCTTAATGAGGGCAGTGACTTTGCCTCAGACAAAGACTCTGATTCCCACACCAGGAATGATGCCTGACATAATATTCACTTAATAGCATCTGTTGAATAAATGAGTAACTGGTCAGGAGTCTGGGTAAATAAAATCATTTAACACATCATACGACTTGTTTTGTTGCCCTTGAGGAATCACTATCTTTTGTTTGTTTATTAGTTTTTATATCAGTGCTTTATTAACTTTTAAAAAAGGCATACCTATACTCTTGCAGAGAGAAAAATGTCTGGGTAGATGTGATTTTAAAAAGATTATTGCTGAACAATTGTATTTATATCATCACTTATTTACTGGAAGGTTTTTATTTTGGGGGGCAAGGGTTCCAAATCTTCAAAGGATTATGGCAATGAGCCTTAAACTTCAGTGTTTATAATGATCAGCTAGGGGGGCTAGCTGGTAAATCTGGTATTTGGTTCTAAATCCTGACTTAAGAAAACAAAAACAAATCCTTGGTGACCTTGATGCAGCTGCTCCTTGAACTACTTTGAGAAATACTGAGATTTGAGGTTTGTAATTTCTTTCATAAGTTTGAGAAAACTAGATACATACCTATCTGACTTATCTTTAACAGAGAACCAGATTTTGACACTTAGGTGCCTGCTACTGGGTTCCCAGAGACCACAGCTAAAAGTCATGTGGGGTATCTTGTCAACAAAGAGGAAGCCCCAGAGATGAGTAAATTAAAACTAAAAGCTTCTCAGCCATTAAAAAGAGTACATTTGAATCGGTTCGAATGAGATGGATGAAACTGGAGCCTATTATACAGAGTGAAGTAAGCGAGAAAGAAAACTACCAATACTGTATACTAATGCATATATATGATATTTAGAAAGAAGGTAACGATAACCCTGTATGCGAGACAGCAAAAGAGACGCAGATGTATTGAACAGTCTTGGACTCTGTGGGAGAGGGCGAGGGCAAGATGATATGGGAGAATAGCATTGAAACATGTAAAATACCATATGTGAAATGAATCGCCAGTCCAGATTTGATGCATGATACAGGGTGCTCGGGGCTGGTGCACTGGGATGACCCAGAGGGATGGGATGGGGAGGGAGGTGGGAGGGGGGTTCAGGATGGGGAACACATGTACACTCATGGCAGATTCATGTCAATGTATGGCAAACCAATATTGTAAAGTAAAATAAATTAATTAATTAATTAAAAAAAAAAAAAAACTGAAAGCTTCTTGACACTGTTGTCAAAACCAAGTGGAAAGCATAGGCAGGAAAGCAGAGATGTAGCCAAGGAAGCCAGAAGACCAGGAAGACAATTAGAGGGGAGGTCACAAACAGTTGGAATACAACTGTGCAACTGAGCAGCGGCAGCAGAGAAAGCTTAGGATGGGAGCAGAGAAATTCCTGAATTGAAAAGAGTTCTTCAGAAACTGTCTGAGTCAGCCTCCCTTAGGTTAATAGGTACAGTACAGGGACAGGTTAAAACCGCCCAGGTGGTGACAATGGGATCCTTAGAATTTTGCATCTCCCTGTTAGTGCGTAAGAAATATGCTGTAAGGATATGTAATAGAGACCCCTCTCATGGTCAGCAAGCCCACCCCTGACTCTTGATTCCCAGGTCACACAGAGTGAGAATTAGACCAAGAGTTTTGGCCAAGTAGACAGAGTCATGGATATTTGTACTATGCACACATAATGTGATGTGATAGGCAAACGGGGAGTCAGGTGGGGATAGAGGAAGGGGATTTTTTTTTTCAACTTGACATATTCTGCAATTTCAGAATCAAAGTTCTTGATAGCATGCTATCTCAGTGTTATTAGTAACACTTATCCTCATTTTCCAATTCTGTAAATTTAGATGGAACAATTTAATTACTTTTAATTTTTGCTTTCATATTATGGCAAGCCATTTTCTGATTATCTGTTTGTGGTCTTTTGCAGCGTAATAGTAATTTTAATAAAAGCTCTTACTGACATTCTTTGAAAGCTTGAGGAGGAGGAAACTGAGGCTCGGGAACTTGAGTGATTTTCCCAGGGTTGTATTGCCATTAAATATCAGAACTGGAATTCAAAACTAGGTCTGTCTCATCAAAGTCTGTGCCTTGGCTGGGCTGCCTGGATGAAGCCTGGCTTCCTTTCTCTGCTGACCATCCAGTGTACCCTCCACTACCAGCTGGGGGTGCCAGAAGCCCATCCCCCACCTCCACTGCCCACCCCCAAAAGTTGCATCTAGTCACCAAACTGCTGAATTCTAGGAGTGAGGCGAACTGAAACTGCCCCTTATCCTGAAGGTGAACATTCTGGTCTACTAGGTATTGTGAGCGTCAGGATGAGGCCTTGAATCTGCCCATGTTCGGGCAGTCTGTCTGATTGGATATCTGACTGCTTCTTTGCTCCTTATCATTCACACTCTGAAAACTGAGCCTAGCCCAGAGCTCTAGCTATTGCACTTTGGTTACCTAGCACTTTTGCCCAGTTCTTGATTTTCCTTGGTAAGAGCTGCTGGTTCCAATATCATACCAATGACTCCATAATGACTTTCCTTGTCTATACTTTGGACATCTACTGTTTGCCAATCATTAGCCATTCTTGAAACTTGACACTACCTGTATCTTACTCTATCAAGATATGACATTATTTCACTATGCACAGGATTCTCTACATTTTCTGGAATACTGTGATTGTGTTAGGGACACCCATGCCTTTAAGTCTGATTTGTGGACAAAAATTGGTCAAAGATGGGATCTTGGTTACTGTTTAAAGCTAGCTTGCTTGAGAAAATAGGTCAGTGTCATTCCTTTCAGTGACTGAGGCCAACAAAGTGGAACATGAAATGATTTTACAGTCAAGGGGAAGGTGAGTTCAGGTTTCTGGATAAGATACAATTCAAATAGTGTTTATGCTATCTAGATGTCATCCTCAGGAAACTGAGCTTGGAAGAAATCTGCTTCCTTCTATTGCCTGGCTAAATAGATAGGACACAAAAGGAAATCCTGATAGAGAACTACGCCTGTGCGTGTGTTGTGTATGTGTGTGTTAGTTGCTCACTTGCGGCCGACTCTTTGAGACACCATGGACTGTAGCCCGCCAGGCTTCTCTGTCCATGGAGTTCTCCAGGCAAGAGTGCTGGAGTGGATTGCCATTCCCTTCTCCAGAGGAACTTCCCAACCCAGGGATCGAACCCTGGTCTTCTGTGTCACAGGCAGATCCTTTACCGTTTGTACTACAGGGAAGTTAACACAGAGAAACACAGAATCCTGAATGGAAAGCAGAACAAGACTTTTCCGTTTCTTTTTATCCCCTCCCCCCTTCATCCTTTAGCCGAGTTTACTGTAGCGATTCGTTGAATTGTCAGCTTTCTGTGTGTTAGTAACCTGGGAGGGCGTCAGGTCCCTTCTGCACTGTTGTATCCCCTGCTGGATGTGAAACATATGCTCTGTCATTGTCGGTTACCGGAGACAACACATCAGTGAATGTTGAAAGGAACAAAATACCCACAAAGTAGCAAATAAACTGTACCGAAGGAAAGATAGGTCCTGACTCAGTTCTCAGATAGTGGATGTAGAGCCCTTAAGTCTTGTTAAAACCATCTACACAATCATTATGAGCCAAGATGATAATGGTAAGCAATAGAAATTTGCTCTTCACACGCACACTGCACTTTTCAAATGACAACTGTAAAATTTCTCACGAAGATTCTTAAAGCCCAGAAATAGTTCTATTTGAGGTCTATGCCAAAAGGATGGTTGCATTTAATACATGACTTGCTAAAAGCCATGTAAAGACTCCCTTTCTATTTTTCCCCTCACTCTTCTCTCTACCCATGGAGGGGAAGACCAGGCACCATAGTGCAAAATTCTCCTATAGCATCAGTCCTGGAATTACCTGGCTTTGGTGCATTTGTACATAGCAGTTCTAATGTAACAGCCAGAATTTTCCCCCTCCTGTTTATTTCTCTGAAGCTGTAATAAGCAATCCTGTGTGACATTGCCTGTGGAGCGGTTGCCAGGCAGCAGAAAGAGATCTGCAGCAGGAGGCGGGAGAGCTGGGGGAGCAGAAGAGAAGGCAAGAGAGGATGAGGGGATGAAGGCTGAGCTGGTGGGGGCTGGGCTCTGAATCTGCTGAGCCAGAGTTCCATCCCCTTGTCATCTTTCATGTTCCAGGCACATAATGAGCCAATAAGCTAAACTTTAGAGGGAAAATAAAGATGGAAAAGAAACAGCTGAATGTTGTCATTAAACAGGGTGTCAGAAATGTTTTTTATTTGATGAAGAAAAGGTTTCAGATGATTTTTGCTTATTTCTGCTGAACTTTGCTTCTTGGTAAATGCAGCTACAAATATCATGACGGGGCTGGCTTCTCAGTGGTCCTGCTTTGCTCTAAAGCAACAAACAATTAGCATGTAATGTCTTCCGGCACTGAGTATGGGGAACATTCACATTATAACTTGGAAGGTTTCAACATCTCTCGTGGTGGGGAAAAGTAAAACACAGAGAAAGGTGCTCAGCCTTTTACGGAATATGAAGTTTGGGGAAGCTTCGTCATGCCTGAGCCAGGAGGTCATTCAGCATTTCTCCAGAGGCTGGCCGTCTCCCTGTGAGCCTTTCTGTAGTTTGTGAAATCGGGAGCTGCATCTCTTGGCTTTGTCAGAATCTTGCTCTAATGTGACTAAAACGATTGGACTGGGATCCGGGCAGAGGGGTGGGGGCAGATGGCACACAGGTCCCCGCATGCTGGCCTGGATGTCCCCCAGCGCAAAGTGTCTTGCCTTTTGCCAGCCTTCCAAGCTGTCTAAGACTAGTTGAACACTCTCCAGTGGTAACAGACAATGATTTTTATTTAGATGTTTGATTATTCTTGTTAATCAAATAGAACCAGAACAGAAGGTTTGTTCAAAACAAACAATGTATTTACAGATAGCTTTGTTTGGTGGATGTACATTTTAAGCCTCTGAAGTTGCTAGTCATCCTTCTCAGAAGCTGCACATCCACCATCTGGAAGGAGAAAAAAAAAATGGGACAAAGCCTGTTAAAATGGCAAGCAGAGCAGAATGAATGTGGATTCACATAATGATGACCAAGTTTCTTTTTTTCTTTATCAATCGGACCTGGGGGTAGGAGTGGAAAGTAAACTGAGGATGAGCAGCTCTGAAGATTGTGAGGGAAAAGCAGCTGGGGTGCCTCCCTGGTCCCTCACTGTCCACTCAGGCTTATTTTTCCTGTTCAGTGGCCTGGCCTTTTCATCCCAACTAAGGTCATCACCAACCCAATGGACATGAGTTTGAGCAAACTCCGGGAGACGGTGAAGGACAGGGAATTCTGCCATGCTGCAGTTCACGGGGTCACAAAATTTAGGACACAACTTAGCGACTGAACAACAACAAGGTCATGAATAAATCAATCAAGGGTAACCAGTGAATTTTCTGCACATTTTAGGAGGATGATAATGTATCAGAAGAAAAATACTCTTTAGCCACAAGCCACACAAAGACATAAGAAGGAAATTCAGTTGTGGAACAAATCAGAGAGCTGAAATGACTGAAAATAAACAAATTAAATCCACCAGAGAACCAGAGCTGGATGCGGGGACAAGCTCTCTCTGCTGTATCCCAGAAGGCCAACACTTTTTCCTAAGGAACTACAAAATATTTACAGACGTCTGAGAGTTCTCACGGCAACACAGTTGGAGCATGGCCGCTCGAGCTCGCTGGAATGTCCTGTGATTGAGGTTTTGTCTATCCTGCTCAGCAGGAGAAACTAATCAGGGAAGCTGTTGGTTCGCCTGACCACTTGGGTTAACGACAGTCTCCACAGAGCCTCCTTGGAAACTGAAGATGAAATATCACACTATTTCATGTGAAATTGCATTTTTAATCAGAGTAAAAGGAGAAAATACTCTCTAATCGGCCTTGTAGTTGTGCCACATTGGAAATTTCTGTCAAACTATAATCATTCTTCATTTTTTTCTCTTTATATTAATAGATTTTATCTCCTAAAGTATGGTTTTTATTATATCAAAGTTATACATGTATTACAGATTGTTAAGGGGACTTCTCTTAGTCTCATTTGAGATTCCAAAGATAACAGCAGTAGATGATATAACCCCCGTATTTTAATGAGAGAAGATAGACCACAGATGTAGGACTTGCTAGAGGTAGTCAAAACCCAGTACTGTGACCTTTGCACCATCATCTACCTCCTTCTCAGATATAGGAGATTTCTCGCATAACTAGAGATCTTTTTTATAATAGAGTTGACTGTAATGTGGATGTCTGACATTGCTCCTTCATTTCCTCATTCTTTTCCATCTCAAACCATGCAGGAGGGTTCATGAGACTTATGTCACCATGGGAATGGAACATTATAATGGAATCCTTGATGGAAACTGACTGGTGTCTCTGGGAGTTTGGGAAGTCATGTGTTTGGAGAGCAGCAGTTTTTGGCATTGCATTTTTCCAAAGAAAACAAGGCTTCATCCTGAACCATGAAGGAAGAAATACAGGAGGGTGGAAAAGACAAATTACTAGCCCTAAGACAAGGGTTCTGGTCCAATTAAAATTTCAAGTGAAATGCATTTGATGGGTTTAACTCTGTTGGAATAGATTAAACAGATTGTATTTTCTACATGCCAGTAATGCTTAAGAAAGAAAGTGAAGTCGCTTAGTCATGTTCAACTCTTTGTGACCCCATGGACTGTAGCCTACCAGGCTCCTTCATTCATGAGATTTTCCAGGCAAGTACCGGAGTGGGTTGCCATTTCCTTCTCCAGGGGATCTTCCTGACCCAGGGATCGAACCCAGGTCTCCTGCATTGCTGGCAGACACTTTACTGTCTGAGCCACTAGAGAAGCCCTGCCAATAATTCTTAGGAAAGGACTAAGGAATGGAAGAGGAGACCAAATGCACAGCCTCCTTATAAACACACCTGTGCACAGTACATATAATGTACACATAATAGTCAGTGGATCTTTCCTCATGTGGTTTAGATTGTCAAAGGGGGGTTAACACAATTTACAATGGGGTCCTGTTTTTTTTTATTTGCAGTGCAGATAGGAAAGTACTTTTCATCCAGAACCTTTCCAGTGCAGAAACAACACATAGTTTTCAGAGTAGGAAGGATAAAAAAATGGAATCTGCATCTTCCTTTGAAGAATCCAGCCCTAGCTGCCAAGAATAACAGAACAAACAGATTCCTGTGACAGGATAAGCAGCTCTTCGATCCAGGGAGCTTTGTCATTTTTCAACTCTAGCACATTTTTCATAGTTTGCCACAGTAATCTTCAAGTGGATAAATGGGTATGGTCAGAAGCAAGTTAATTCCAATCTAGTCCCTTTTTAAAGGATAACAGATATCCTCAAAGAGACATGGCAAAAGGCAATGGTAGATGAAGGTAATAAAAGCAACCTGAAAATGAATGGATTCAGAAACCTATTAAAGTAAAGCATGGCTTTAAAAAATTTTTAAAATTATTCACATGTCACACTCCTGGAAAAACAATGGTTTCTCTCAGCCATTCCTTCTTAAATGTTTTGTTTTTGTTTCCAGAAATAACAGGTTTAATTAAATGTGCAAGATACACTCAAGTGATCCAGACTAATGCACACAGGGATTTCAAAGTCTCTTGGAAGATTTTAGGAAGGATTTTGACTTGCCAGGCTCAGATACTAATGGAGAAAGCTGGTCTTCAGGGAAAGAGCATGAGTGCTGTGTATGGCTCTGTTACTACTGTCAAAGTCAGTTATTACATTATTGGGAAAGAATGGTTTCAAAAGTATCTAACATTAAGTAAACTGGAAAGGAAATTAACTTTATTAAACTCTTTATATGTGCCAGGGTACTCTCATATGCATTATTTCAATTAAATTTTAAAACCACCCAAAGGAAATGGCTATTATTGCCCCATTTTTAAGATTCATAAGCCAAGAATCTGTGAAAGCCAAGAATAGTAGTGTGACCAAACCCAGGGCATCTGATGGCAGCTCCAATGCCCTTTCCATTACATTGACTTATCCTCTGTGCTAACGAAGATGCATGATCAGGAAATGCTGCCCCTGATCAGGAAGTCAAGGTGGTGATGCACTAAAAATATGCCACTCTTTTAATCCAGAACAATACTATCCTTGAACAGCCCTGTTAGAACACATTTATCTGTTAAGGATTATGAACCAACATCAAGCATTCAACATGATTCAACAGGAGCAGTCACAAAATGTAGACGAGTGTGATTTACTGAACTTGAATACACATGCTAGTTTCAGGAACATATAATGTGACCTTAAGAATTAATTTTGTGTGAGAGGGGAAAAGAGAGAGAAAGGTTGAGTGAGAGTTGCAAATCAATCAAGACCACTGGTGCTACCTCAAAATGTTGCTGTGTATCTGTGATTAGACATTTGAAAGCAGGCTAAATAAAAGTCTTAAGCTTTAAAACGAATAAATGCATTGTACATTTCACAGCTAGTACTGTCTTCCTATGAGCCACAAAGATAATGAAAGCAGCTTAGTACATATTGTAGGTAGGTTGGACCAGCCTCTATTTTATTGGTTACACAAAATAGCACCCTGGCAAGTCACTTGGATGTTTACACTGGACACTGAGTCTGGTGACTTGGCCTTCAGTCCTTTTGTCACATTAATGTGAGATTTTTTTTCAAGTGAACTAGTCATTCTTGGCTTTAGTTTCTTAGATGCTATATGAAAATGTGCTTTAACATATATTAGCATGTATGAGAGGTTAGGAAGTGCATACACAATATGTGTTGTTAAATGAATTTGTAAAATAATGAGTTGGTTTTTTTTTTTTTCTAAGGAACCATAACGATCTAACTTTTTATTAACTGGGATTTATTGAACATGTCCAACACTAGGCTCTTCCAGAAGACTTTATGCCAAAGTAAATAAAAGGGTAAGTGAGTTCTCCTCATAGTTCTCTGCCAAGGACACATAGCATGTCAGACTTTTCCAACAAAACAAATGTGACTTGAAATAGGATATAAAATGTGAAGAGAAAGGAGTATAGATTTACAAATAAGTGAGAGCATCTACATACTTCCAATTAATAACGTGTCATGTTATAGAAAGGCTGCTGGGTCAGGAGTGAGCAGGTAAACGTGATTTTTTACTGGTTCTAGCATTAAATAGCTCTAAGCCTTTGGTTGTCATTTATTTTCTCTGGTTCTTCATTTCCTCAGCTATAAAATGAACTGTAGCATTGTACTGAAAAGGTAAAATGAGGGGTGGGCCAAAATGTCAGACAGTCAAGAAGAAGCAGACATTTAAGGAAAATACATATTCTGAGGGAAAAAGCACCATATTCAGCCAAACAGAAAGATTGACACTCATGTAATTACATTAATGTAGCAAATAGAAGGAAAATTTCAAATAATTTTATGTTTGTCTATAAAGTAAGGATTAAATAGTGTGAAAAAACAATCAGGGATCTTTGAAATTACTCCAAATAGTCTTCTTAGCCTAAGTTTACTTATACAAAAAACAAGGATTCAGAATAACTATATTGCAAGGAACTGGGTGAAAAGAAAATAAGAAAAGATGGCAAATACAAATTTAAATATTATTCAACTTCTGTAAAAAGGTGAACGTATGAATACACAGATATTGAAAGATGAGTTTTAATATACTATTACATTAAAAACATCTTATAGAATAATACATAGCCAGATAGGCTTATATATTTTTTATATCTATATGGAAATGTATTAACACAATTCTGGAAACTGGTTTTCACTGGGAAAGCTATTAGGATTGGATATTTGGGTGAGGGTAGTGATGTGAAAAGGATTTGTATATTATATATGCTTTGCATTGTGTACCCAATGAGAACATATGCATGCATTACATTGCAACATTATTATTATTTTGGGGGGGGGGGCATACATAAAGAAAGGAAAAAAAAAACCAAAAACATGGGCTATAGTTCAGGTAGCACTGGGATTTATCCTAACCCTGTTCCTTGTTAGTGCTGTATATTTGGATAAGTTAATTAGCTTATCTCACTAAAGTTTTCTTATCTACAGAACAGAGATGAAAATAACCACTTTACAGTGTTGTTGTAAGGATTAAAGACAATGTATGTAAAGCACCTGAAACATATTTGAAATTTAATAAATTGTAATCATTATATGAAGATAGGTGAGATAATCTTGGTTTTATTTTATGGATCAATGAAGTGAATTCTTATCAGAATCCTTTATTGCCTGATACAAACTCCCCTCCTCCTTTTCATCTCCCCAGTTAAAAAAGAAATCAGAGAACTGGAAAGAAGAATGATAGAAAAGGCAATAACTGAGGAGATATTCCATTCTTCCTGTAGCTGGGAAACCTTCTTTGGCAGCTCTACAGGCTACATATCATAGAGGAAATGCAAAAGTTTAAGGGTCTTTACTCTTAAGAAACCTATAGACAGCAAGTGAAAGAAGCACTGTAAACGTGGGTAGACTGAGTCTAGGAAGCTTCCTAAAGGTAGATTTTAGCATCTTGTTACACAATTCTACATCTCCCCCTCGTGACGTTTTCCTCCTCTTTTTCCCACTCCCCTTGGGAGATGAACTCAAAAGTAGAAAGGCTGTGTTTTGAGGCAGTTGGTCATCCAAACCACAAGTCTCAGCTACATCATCAAGGCCAAATCATGTAAAACTCCTTTCAATCTTTGAGACTGTCCTGGCATGAAAAGCAAATAAAACACAACTGACATCAAAGTGAAGACTTGGGAGGTACCCCAACTCCTGAAAATTTTTGTAATGATGGTTCAGAAGAAAGATTGGTATTTTAGTGGAAGGAAGAAGAATTGTTGCAATGTCAAGGCCTGTTGTCAATGGAACAAATAGGTATTTTTGCTGTGAGTTTTTAAAAACTTACAGATGAAAATGGGCTTCCCTGGTAGCTCAGCTGGTAAAGAATCTGCCTGCAATATAGGAGACCCAGGTTTGATTCCTGGGTCAGGAAGATCCACAGGAGAAAGGATAGGCTACACACTCCAGTATTCTTGGACTTCCCTGGTGGCTCAGCTGGAGAATCCACCTGCAATGCAGGAGACCTGGGTCTAATCACTGGGTTGGGAAGATCCCCTGGAGAAAGGAAAGGCTACCCACTTCAGTAGTCCTGGAGAATGCTATAGACGGAATAGTCCATGGGGTCACAAAGAGTCAGACAGATGAAAATAGCTCAGAACTCCTTTATTTAAAAAAGATGACCCTGCTATATATAATGGTGAGTACTCTCTGAAAGTCTACAGCTCTCTTTTTAGGATTAGGGTCATAGACATACTTTGTCAAATTTTTTATTTGATTCCTATTTACTCAGGAGTCACCCCTAGCATCCCTAGTATATAAAGAAAAAATATATTTATTCTTGTAAGAAGGGGAGCTATGCAAGCAGAATATGGCCTGACTTTTAGCCTCACTTACCCCTTTGGTCTGGCTTTTTTGTGCAGTGAACGACCAGCACAACTGGGTACAGCTACCCTATTCTTGTATATCCAAAGTACTGATCAACCTAGAACACATGCTGTGTCTTCCCATCTTCGTATCTTTGTTCCTGTCATTTCCTTCCTCTGAGCTCAAAACTGGCCTTTGTTCTCAAGACGACTAATAGAACCATGGTAAATGTTTCAAAAGCAATTCTCCAAAAAATAAAATCCTATGAGTTAGGTACTATTGTCACTTCTTCCAGGTGAAAAGCAAACAAACAAACAAAAACAAAATTTGAGAATCACTAGGTTATTTACCCAAGGTCACACAGAGAGTAACAGGCCAAGATTGGAACCCAGGTTTCTATAGCTCAGAAACCCAATTTTTAACACTACTTTTTAGTCCCTTTCTAATGACAAGATTGGAGAAGGCAATGGCACCCCACTCCAGTACTCTTGCCTGGAAAATCCCATGGACCGGAGGGGCCTGGTAGGCTGCAGTCCATGGGGTTGCTAGAAGTCGGACACGACTGAGCGATTTCACTTCCACTTTTCACTTTCATGTATTGGAGAAGGAAATGGCAACCCACTCCAGTGTTCTTGCCTGGAGAATCCCAGGGACGGGGGAGCCTGTTGGGCTGCCGTCTCTGGGGTCACACAGAGTCGGACACGACTGAAGCGACTTAGCAGCAGCAGCAGCAATGACAAGATGTGATTAACATTCAAGCATTTTAATGAAAATTCCAGCTGCATATTTGATTTGAGTAAAAGGAAGACTATTAAGAAATCATATGAATTGCTCAAATAAAAGAAATTACTGGAAGTAATCGTAGCACATAGACATTTTATAGATATTAAAAGAAATTCCTACAGCCTACCTCAGTGATGGAAAGTGTTACAATTTCAACCCACCTCCAATTCAGAATTCAAATAATTCTTTCTGCCATCATCTGAGACACCCTGTTGATTTGACCTCCAGTGTCTTGAGTTAAATACTTCTCTGGTAAAGATCACAGTCCTCATGTTGGTTGATATAGAAATAAACCCTCCATATGAACTACTTCTTAACTCTAAGCCCAAGAAGGACAAGAGACTGTAAAATGAACTGCTTGAATTAGAGAAAAATATACTATACACTTTACTCTTCATCAAAACTCACTCTGACACTAAATTATTAAATAAACTGTTGGGAAATAAGCTCAGAAAAAGGAAAAAAGAAAAAGCCTAATTTCCAACTCAAGATCAAAGAAGCTCAGTCAGCCAGAAAATAGATTGTTAGGACAGTGCTTGAAAGCAATTCTCCATCTCGTCTGCTTTGGAAAGATTAGCAAATTAATCACATGGAAATATGAAGGAACAGAAGGTATAAAGCTATACACAACAAACAAACATAAAAAAGACATTTTTAAACACAAAATCAAAAGCTGAAAGAATCAAGGTAAGTGTAAGCAAAACTCTACCCTAAAATACTTTTTTCATATGCAATGGAAAATTTTAGAAAATAGAGGTTATCTTATCTTGTGGCAATAAAGAAAGTGAGGTGAATTTTGTAGCAATTGCTAGTACTATTTGCCAGACATTTTTGGTTCTCCACTTTCCTGCATACTCCATAGGACTAAGTTTCCTCTTTTGATACTTACTTGAGTGGAGGCATGTAAGTAATTGGGCCCATGAATTCTACTCAGAAGATGCATTATATGGTGGCTTGATCATTTAAGTGACATTGACAGACCTTGCAAAGCTTTTGTTATCCTTTAGTACAGAACTGACAATGTTTTCAGATTCATCATTGTCCCTGTGTAGCTGCAATGAACAAGACCCCACTAATAACCTAAGACAGTCATGCACAGTGGGCCAGAAATAAATTTTGTTATTTTAAGGAATTGGAATTTTGGTATTTGCTGCTTCAGTATAAACTATCTTATCCTAACTAATAAGACAAACATTAAATGAGATCGAAAAACAATGAAAACAGAAACTGAATGACTGGTGTCATTGTTAAAGTTAGCATTTACTAGAAATATGAAGTAAAACAATAAAAACTACAGAGCATACTAAAATGCAAGACAAAAAGTTAAGTATGAAAGGTGGAACCAGGAAACATAATTTGTGAAAAATAAGAAATACCAGTAAAGACAAAAACATGGGAAATAATCGAATAAAGTAATATTTCAGGAAGAAGAAATGACTTTTTTGGGGAAAAAAAAGCTTTTCATATATCAAGAGAAATTATTAAACATAAAAAACAAACAAAACAAAACAAAACAAAAAAACATAAAAAACAACAAAGTGACTTATGAAAATCCATTAACCAATTAGAAAAAAAGTCTGAGATTGGGCAAAAGTTTATCAATAAAACACAAGCAAATTTTAAACATTTAAAACAATCTATGTTTTAAAAAAGAGGAATGATTAAATAATACTGATTCTACCTTATGCAGTATTATATATCTGTTAAAATTACTGTTTTGAAGACTAAATGAAAACAGGGTAAAATTGTATCATCTAATGTAAAATTTTAAAAGTGGAATCCATAGACTTATGTTTCTCTATAAACAAAAGTTTGTTTAAGTTTTGCATTTTAAATAGGCAGAAAAGTGAAATTTTAAAAAACACATCATGTTAGGGTTTTGGGACTAGAGATTATTATCACAATATTTATTGTAACAATGAACTATAGTAAGCATTTAAGTTAATGTACCAAGACTCAAGAACATAAAGAAAGGCCACTTTATTTCTTGAAGACTTGATTTAAATGAGACAGGTATTATGCCTTACTAAGTAATATGATAAAGTCTAAAGTTTATTTTTTGGGGTTCCAAAATCACTGCAGATGGTGATTGCAGCCATGAAATTAAAAGATGCTTACTCCTTGGGAGGAAAGTTATGACCAACCTAGACAGCATATTAAAAAGCAGAGACATTACTTTGCCAACAAAGGTCGTCTAGTCAAAGCTTTGTTTTTTCCAGTAGTCATGTATGGATGTGAGAGTTGAACTATAAAGAAAGCTGAGCACTGAAGGAATTGATGCTTTTGAACTGTGGTGTTGGAGAAGACTCTTGAGAGTCCCTTGGACTGCAAGGAGATCCAACCAGTCCATCCTAAAGGAAATCAGTCCTGAGTATTCATTGGAAGGACTGATGCTGAAGCTGAAACTCCAATACTTTGGCCACCTGATGCAAAGAGCTGACTCATTTGAAAAGACCCTGATGCTGGGAAAGATTGAGGGCAGGAGGAGAAGGGGACGACAGAGGATGAGATGGTTGGATGGCATCACCAACTCAAAGGACGTGAGTTTGAGTAAACTCCTGGAGTTGGTGATGGACAGGAAAGCCTGGCGTGCTGCAGTCCATGGGGTCACAGAGTCGGACAGGACTGAGTGACTGAATTGAACTGAAAATTTCATAAGGAATTATTTCTAGCTTTTCTTCGTATAAGAGACATATTCTATAACAATTGTTATTTATTGTTAATAAGAGAAATATGAATGTGTAAGAACTTAGTACAATAAAATTAATCAATTTTAAGGAAAAATACTTAATTCTTATGAAAACTATTTAACCATTTTGCAGTGTTTCTGCTATCATCATATTTTTACATTATTACAGGATAGTAATTCCTTTTAAGATGGTTTTTAATTTGGAGTGGTGTTAGTGACACATTCTACCGATGTATTTGAACTGTATCGAGAATGTTTCCATTTGAAGAGTAAAAGTTGTTGATGCAAGCTGAAACCCCAGAAAGCCTCAGAAGCTAGAGGAAGATAGCAAGTGCTGGATTTTTAGATCCTCGGGTCATATACAATTTCTACATTTGCTTTAGGCTTTTAAGTAGAGTCACGTCCTTAGGCACTTAAAATATATACTACTGTCACTATTACTGATAATATCTGTAACGAGTCCTGAGCATACAAATCCAGTGCTAGCCAGCTACAAAGATAAATATGCTTTGGTCTAGTGGTCATAATAGATTGCAAAGCCTGCTGCATATACCTCAAAATAAATCACTGACTTCAAAATCAAGGCTAAATGGCTTCTCTGCTCAGGACATAATGTGATGCGCATTCAACATAATTTTCTTCTATTGAAAAAATTTATATTATGAATAAATATATTACGTGATGGAAGGAAATGCACTAAAATTTAAATGTGGATATTACTGGGAAGGGACTTTTACTTTCTTCATTTGTTTTACCGATTTTCTGTAACAGCTATAAAAGTATGAATTACTTTTGTGATAAAAATTAAAATTAAGCTACAAAAATGTTCAACATAAAAAAGAAAAGAAGTTTATCAGTGTTTTTTTTTTAAAGAATTTATTTTATATAGTTTTTACTGAAATAAATATTATGTGTCTGTGTGTGTGTGTGTGTACATATATGGTATAAATTTCATTCCAGATTTTGGGACAAGACCTTCTAAATAAATCACTTTTAGACATAAAATACTTTGTTAATATTATCACTCCATCTTGCACACCCACTCCCCCTTCCCATCTTAGTCTAGCTGCAGGGTGTTTGGTATTTCATTATATTGCAAGAGGGCTGGTGAGCAAAACTATGTAGGTAGACTCCTTCACTAAGTTTTATGTAGTAAGGTTCCTTTCCTTCACATATGCTGCATAGATAGGCTCTTGGTAGCTTTCTAGCCCCTGCAGTCATCTTCAAGGACTTAATATTGACTAGGCACTCTTCCCCTTGTGAATATGGAAGGTTTATTTCAGATCTCATCCTGTCATTTTCAGTGATTTTAATGAATTATGAAAGTCTAATCTCGTAAGACTCCTCCACCTACATCTTCCCCCAGCTCCCTACACTTTGCATTTCCCATTGCCTCTGGGCCTGAAGTTTCATTCATTTGAAAACTATTCTTGGAAAGATCTCCCCTCCTCCAGCTGTTAATCTGTCATTAATGGACCATAAGTCATTCAGATATACTGCACTATTATGCAACCTCAACAGAGTGGAAAAAATCATTTACTTTCCTGTCAATGTAAAAACTTTTATCTTCTTTGACAGTTTTATTCAGAAAACCTCAGCTTTATTTTAATTTTATTCTAATGATGGTTTTCAGAAAATGATTTTGAGTAAATAAAAGTTTAGAGCAATGACAGCTGTCATGATTTCTGTGGTAGTTTCTTTCAAGGAATATTTATTGAAAAGTTGCATTTCAGATACAGGGCATCATTTTTGGCACAGTGGATGGCATTTAATTATTCAGAGCTGGTAATGTGGTAGTATTTACTCAGTGGGGAATTTAAATGAGGAAGGCCCATATTGTTTTACCTCCTCTCTTTCCTAGCTAGAACTTCCTTGAGCAAAGCAGATTTACAGACATCCCCATAACTTTGAACTTAGAGCAATTGTTGATTGTCCTTACAAGGTGAAATGACCTTCACATTCTCTATTCATAAAAATAATGAGCTAAAATGCATACAGGATAAAGTGGACTAATGAAATGGCTTTTTGGTCTATTTTTACTCTGAACTGCTGTGTTAAAACCAAGGGTGAAGATATATATAACAATCTGAGATTACTTTATTTGTGAACTTCATTAATGAAATTAAGCATAATTATGGCTCCTTACATTTTCAAACTCATTTTCATTTAATGGAGAAATATTAACCACATTTGACCTAACAAATCTGTAATGAATTTATGCTTGCTTAGTAGTGGTTAAAATACAAAGACCAAAACCTACATTCTGGAAAGAATTTTGTTTGGAAATATTTGCATCAACTTTGCACAAAGCAAAATGACGAGCTGAAGTCTACAGTAGCCCAAATAATGAACTATTTAACGGCAGTTCATTTAGTTATAGATAATTTTGCTTCTTGAGAAAGAGGGTAGTGATAGCTGAGGAAGCAAAGGTATGACATCTGCACATTTCCAGTCTTAAGAGTTCTATGTATGAGCAAGCTGAGAAATCCATCATCCTACAACAGCTAAATTAATAGCATGTTAAATGATTTTAAGACTGCCTTGTGGTTTCAAAGGAACAGCTAACTAAGATCAGCTTAAAAACAAGGTGGACTTTTTCCTCTCAAAGCTTATATTGTTTCAGACTTGCAATGATATAAAACAGGTAACAAGTAAAATGCCAGAGAGGAATAGTTCTTTTGTTTGTTTTGCTTGTTTACCTGGATGGAAGCAAGGTGAATGATGGCTGCTGTGGGACTGCTGAAGAGGAAGCGTTGCAGAGAAATGTCTTTCAATATTACAGAGATTTGTTTCAAATTGTTAACTTGCAGCAATGTGTCATCTCTGGGGAAGTCGACATATACCAATATAAGATGATGCTAAATATGAAGCTCTATATTTTGCAATTTTGTTATTAGGAATTAAGCAACAATGGAGAAAGTTCTTTCCTTTTCTTCCTTTTATTTATTTATTTTTCCAGATTGCATCTTAATGCTAAATTCCTCAGCCTTTACTGAGGAAAAATACATTAGTGAGAGGATTATGTTCCCTTTTCCCCCTAATTATTTTAAACTGAAAAGTTCAAATCCAACAAGGAAGCTTTTCTAAATCTGAAAATGTTTCCCATCTGAAGATCTAAAGGCCCTAATAGTTTATAAGCTCTGCCTGCATAATTTAGGCAGGATGGTAAACACAGCTTCGAGAAATTTTAAGCCATGCTTTCTAGACAGCATTAGCTTTTATCCTCACTAGATGAGATCTTATAATACCAGACTGAATTGTTCCATTGTATTGAAACAAAAACCATACAGATTTAGCAAATGTTAAAAAGCACATTAACTTCACCATAGTTAAGAAAAGACTTAACACATTCACTATTTAACTAAAAGTTATACACTGGACAACCGTCTCATTCTTGTAGATAAATATTTTGTTAATTAACACAAGCGGAAGTTTCCTTCCTTAGCGAAAATCTAATAAGTGGCAGGATACACAATCAGAGTAACCTAGGAAAGGGGTACTCTGACGTCAACTATAATTTGTTTGCTCTTTTGTTTAACTACATCCATTTAATATCTTTCTGTCTGTTTAGCTTGAGTGAGGGCAGTTTATCATTGCACCAAATGTCCTTCCCTCCCCTGTGGGAGAGATGGGCTCTGAAGGATCAAACCTCTGGACCTCATTAGTGAGCATCAGATGGAGTGAGAAGGAAGAGGGCAAATCATTCCTTCTCATGCACAGGCATGGTGATGTTACCCAGCTGTGGTCCCTCCAGACATCACAACAGACACATCAGTTCCCAGCTGAGCATTTCCAGGGTCAGAGCCTGCAGACAAAAAAAAAGAGAAATACTTGTTAACCACCCAGTCCTTAGGGACCAGTTCCATATTTACATGCACAGCGATCGTAAGCAATCATATTGTTTTGATTCATTCTAGGGGTACTTTTTAAATGTTACTTAGAGGTCCTGAGAATCTGTTTAAATACTTACAGATTTTTCAATTCCATTGTCCTTTGTGATTTTTCAGAATTTGTTTTCAATTAGTTTGGAGAGTGAAAATCTGGTTTGGAATTTATGCAATCTTGGCGACTACTCAGGTGTTCACTGTCAATGCATATATATATATATATATATATATATTTTTAAGCCACAAAACAAAAGGGCTTGTTGGAAGAAGCACCTTTAAATAAATATATTATTTTCAATGTATAAATAGAATTGCTTGGAATAATCTCTTTGAGGTAACACAGTGTTCTTTCTAGTCTTGATAATTCTCTCCTTTACCCTAGAGGACATTGTCTTTCTTTTTCACAGTTAGACTAGCATGAAGAAACAAAATAAAAATTATTATAATTTATTAACAGGTATTATATTTGCAGTACTTAATTTGATTTAAACTACTTTTTATCTTTGTTTTACAGATCAAGAAACTGAGTCACAAAGAAAGATCTGATGGCAGTCTGCCTGATTCCAAATCCTGGGCTTCCACTCCACAATGTTTGAATCTAAGACAATATCCTGCTAAATGACAGAACCCATCCATCTCTTCCTCCCCAAGCTCTCTGCATGCCTGGTGATAAGTGGAGAACTTCTGCTTTCTTTCCGTTTGTTCTTTAAATGGCTGACATAATCACATAGTGAGTAAAGACATGGCTCTTGAAGTTTGACTGAACCTGGGTTTTCAGCTCTTCTTCTTCCTGGCTGTGACCTATGGTGAGTTACTTAATTTTTCTTAGCTTCAGTTTCTTGGTCTATAAAAAAAGGGGATTATAATTCTTGTCTCATAGGGTTGTTTTAAAGATTAGTAAGATAATATATGCAAGATATTTGGCATAGTGATAAGCCCTGA
Organism: Oryx dammah; assembly: GCF_014754425.2. NCBI lineage: Eukaryota > Metazoa > Chordata > Mammalia > Artiodactyla > Bovidae > Oryx > Oryx dammah. The sequence continues at coordinate 67,896,969 of NW_024070186.1, forward strand.
ATAAATGATAGCCTTTTTGTAATTCAATATAATTTTTAAACATAGGTGTTTCTTATGACTCCAGTCTCACCCTTTTTCTACTGTCATCTGCATCTGCTAAGCTGTCTCCTATATCCAATCTGGAACTTGCATTCAAAGCCTTTATCTTTCAAGACCAAGAGCTCAACGTGGCTAGAATGCCATGTTTTGAGGGACCAAATTCTGGAAGTTGCCTAAGACTCCTCATTATCTTCAACCCCCACCCATGATCAAGTCATCCTATTGATTCTTATTTCCAATGCCCATTTATTTTATCACCACTGCTACAACTTTGGATCTGATGCCAAACTTCTTTATTCTGCCTCATTGTTTCCTCTTGACTAGAATTCCTGCCTCACATCTCACCTGGCTTCATTCCTTTGTCCATTCTTCTATGAGAGAGATAGTAATTACATGTATCTTACACCTATCTATATAATTCTATTACCCCTTGTTATAATAGCTCCCCATTCTCCTGTGAGTTGCACACATTTTAGGGAACATGAAAATGTTTGCTGGACACTAAGAAGAAAATTTTTTTTTTCCTTTTATTCTGTCTAACAACTGTTTTGTATATATTTGGGCTTCCCTTGTGGCTCAGCTGGTAAAGAATCCACCTGCAATGCGTGTAGACCTGGGTTCAATCCCTGGGTTGGGAAGATCCCCAAGAGAAGGGAAAGGCTACCCACTCAAAACATATATTTTATAATGTATGTAGTATAGTCATAAACTTGTACATATGAGTAATAGTTAATTTTATATGTCTCCTTGGCTAGGCCACTGCACTTAGATATTTGATCAAATATGTCTGGCTGTTACTGTGAATACTTTTTCGGATAAAATTACCTTGTAAGTAAGTAGATTTACGGTAAAACAGATTACCCTTCATCATGTGGGTGGTCCTCATCCAATCCTGTGAAAGCTTTAAGAGAAAACCTGACCTCCCCCAAGGGAGGGAGAATGTGCCAGCAGAGTGCTAAATCAAATCTTCACTAGTTCTTAGCCTGCCAGTCTGCCCTGCAGATTTTGGACTTAACAGCCTCCACAATCATGAGTCAATTCCTTAAAATAAATCTCTCTTTCTCACCTGTATACCTATCCTTTTGGTTCTAGAGAACCCTGACTACTACAATATTTTTAAAATACATACAGTGTTCTCAGAAGCGTTTCAAAACCACTGTTATGAAGCTTTTTTTAACCTGTGGGTTTTTTTTTTTTTTTCCCTAGGTGTTTTATAGTTTCAAGTCTTCCATTTAAGTCATTAATTGCAGGCTGAACCCTTACATTCAAAAGTGCTTGAAGTGAAGTGAAGTCGCTCAGTCGTGTCCAACTCTTTGAGACCCCATGGACTGTAGCCCACCAGACTCCCCCGTCCATGGGGTTCTCCAGGCAAGAACACTGGAGTGGGTTGCCATTTCCTTCTCCAGGGGATCTTTCTGACCCAGGGATCAAACCCAGGTCTCCCGTATTGCAGGCAGACGCTTTAACCTCTGAGCCACCAGGGAAGCCCTCAAAAGTGCTTGTGGTTATCTAAATACAAATGATTCTTTAAAAAAAAAAAAAAAAAAAAACTTTTTGTATTGGGGCATAGCTGATTAACAATGTTGTGATAGTTTCAGGTGAACAGTGAAGGGACTCAGCCATACATATACAAGAATCCATTCTCCCCCAAAATTCCCTCCCATCCAGGCTGCCACATAACATTGAGCAGAGTTCCATGTGCTGTACAGTACATCTTATTGGTTATTCAGTTTAACTATAGCAGTCCATCCCAAGCTCCCTAACTATCCCTTCCCTCTAACCTTCCTCTGACATCCATAAGCTCATTCTCCAAGTCTCTTTCTGTTGTTCATTATATAAACAATTCTTGAATGCTTTTGCAGTTGCTGTAGTTTTTCTCTGCCTATAATTCTACTCCCAAACTTCTCTTGGTGCATTTGTGTAAAGAACTCATCACCATCCTTGGACTCAGTTCAAGTATCCCCTTTTCTGGGAAACATCTAAATCCCCCAGACACACTGTTTTCCCCTTAATTCTGTTTTCCTTGTGCCTCATTTATTTCAATTGTCCTGTTAGTTTGCAGGTAGCTCTTGTAATGTCTACTTCATTAGATTGTGAGGTTCTTAAGAAGAGATTGTTTTCCTATCCTTTTTATATTTTCAATATCTAAATATAGTAGATAAATATATAGTGAATTGACTCTCATGGGTGTGTAACTGTGTAATGTTCATGGAAATACTTGATTTTGCATGGAAAAAAGATAGTCTAAAGCTAAAAAAGAACTATATGTTCTGCAAATCTAAATCCCTCAGCCTCCGTATGAGGATCATGAAGACACAGAGGGGTAACTTTTCCTTATCACAGATCCAGGGAGGGATGAGCCTGATAACTGCAGCTTGGGTTTTATATGGTCCAGAGCTCTTTCCACTACTCCTAATCTAAGGGTGGATGGATGTATTTCCAGGTGAGTATACATTTGTAAAAGTTTGTTCTCTGAGACCCTGCATGTTCCTAAAATATATACACAAGAGTATGGAGTATGTAATTACACACCCATCAATACTCATGAAAAAATAGTGAAAACCTAAGTGCCACCCTGCTCGTCACCAGAAAAAGAGCTGTTGTAACTTCTTACCCAGTCTCCCAACAGAAATCAAGCTGTGTAGATAAGCTGATCTTTTAGGCAATGATATTTTCTCTAGCTATGCTATTTTCAAAGGTTAGAGCCAAGAAGGAGTGGTATCTGATTATTTTTTAAAGGATAATTCTCTTTTCAGCATTAAAGTTTTGAGTTACAAGAAGACTGCTATAAAACTGTTGAGTAGGGACTCTCCTGGTGGTTCAGGAGTTAAGAATCCACCTTGAAATGCAGACAACATGGGTTTGATACCTGGTGAGGGAATGAAGATCCCACATGCAATGGAGCAACTAAGCCCATGCACCACAGCTATAGAGCCTGTGAGCTGCAAAGGGAATGAAGATCCCACGTGCCACAAGACAGACCTGATGCAGCCAAATAAATATTTTTTCAACATGTGAATATGCACAAGCAACTATAGTTTACCTAAAACCTTAGGCCCCTTATTCAAATGGGTCATTCAGGGGCTTCATCTACTCACAGAACCTCAACTCTCTATCTCAAACCATTGTCTCAAACCACTCTTTCCCCAGACAGCCAACAGTTTTTTGGAAATTTCTCCAATCATGTCCATAGCTAATCACATTTCCTTTTCTCCATTATCAATTTCTCTCCTGTGTTTGTTCTTTTAGGATCTCTTCAGCTCAGTTCAGGTCATCACCAACTAGTTTCCAAATGAGTGAATCTATGCTTGAACAAGGAAGCCAGCCTTTTTCCTTTCTATCATCCCTCCAGTATACACTCCCCGTTCATAATTATTTTCTTATTTATACAAATGGCACCATTATTATCTCAGATTGTCAAGAAAATTTTGGAATTAGTTTTCCCCACCAAAACTAGATATAAGCCTCAGTCCCTCTGATACATATACATTGCTCTCAAATAGTTTTCTAATCTCTATATGATCCTGTGACTTGATGAGTATTCCCGTTATGACTTTGGGTACAGACAAGTTCTTCTGATATTTTTTGGGATGGAGTCTTCTGCCTTTTCAGACCAAGAAACCAACTCCATTTCTGTCTCTTCTAGATATTTTGCCCATCACTTGAGGGAAAACTTGCTGATGTGATTGGTCAGAGCTTAGCGTACTCTTGGAATCACAGTTATTATGACCATAGCTATTATGTCCTAAAGATGAACATTTTAAGAGTTAGTCCCTTTTGTGCTTACTTATATTATGTGACAAGTATACTTAAGTATACTTAATTCTTGAAGTAGACCTGGTTAAGTGATTCTTTTTTCTATGTTCTCTCTCTCATGCTAAGTACTGTGAGTTAAGCTTTGGTCTGTGCTACAAACACAATCATCTCAGATAGAAAGAGAAGGAAATCAGTAGTCTTATTTAAGCCATATATAGCAACTCATTTTTATAGAGACTCTCTCTCTCTATATATATATATAAATGTGATATATTAACTTATTTTTCTGTGTGCTGGGTCTTCATTTTTGTGCAGACTTTTCTTTGGTTGCAATGAGCAGGAGCTACTCTCTAGCTACCCTAGTTGTACTGTTCTAGCTCTCTAGTTGCAGTGTTCGGGCATCTCGTTTTGGTGGCTTCTCTTGTTCAGAGCACAGGCTCTAGGGCACATGGGCTTCAGTAGTTAAGGTGTGTGGGCTCAGTTGGGCTTAGTTGCTCTGAGACATGTAGAGCCTTCTTGGATAAGGGATCAAACCTATGTCTCCTGCATTGGCAGGCAGATTCTTTACCACTGAGCCACCAAAAAAGCCCCAAAGAATATATTTTTGAAAAATATATTTTTATTTATTTTTTCCTTCCAGTTTTAGTGAGATACAATCGACATGGCACTGTGTAAGTTTAAGGTGTACAGCATAATGATTTAACTTACGTACATCATGTCCCTAATAGCTCAGTTGGTTAAGAATCCACCTGCAATGCAGGAGACCCCTGTTTGATTCCTGGGTCGGGACAATCCCCTGGAGAAGGGATAGGCTATCCACTCCAGTATTCTTGGGCTTCCCCTGAGGCTCAGCTGGTAAAGAATCTGCCTGCGAGGCAGGAGACCTGGGTTCTATCCCTGGGTTGGGAAGATCCCCTGGGGAAGGGAAAGGCTACCCACTTCAGTATTCTGGCCTGAAGAATTCCATGGACTCTCTATAGTCCATGAGGTCGCGAAGAGTTGGCCATGACTAAACAACTTTCACTTTCACATCATGTGATGATTATCACAATAAGTTTAGTGAACATCTATCATTTTGTATAGATACACAAAGAAATTAAAAAATGTGTGATGAGAACTTTTAGGATTCACTCTCTTAATAACTTGTGTATATAACATATATATGTTGTATGAATACATCACATCTGAAGTTTGTAGTAACTTTTGACTGCCTTCATCCAATTCCCCCTTCCCCAACCCCGTGCCACTAGTAACCACATATCTGATCTCTTTTTCTATAAGTTTGTTTGTTTGCTTCTGAAATACAATTGACCTACAATACTATGATAGTTCCTGTTACACAACGTAGTGATTTTTTTCTATACATTTCAAAATGATCACTGTGATAACTCTAGTTACAATATGTGTGTCCATGCTAAGTTGTTCAGTTGTGTCTGATTCTTTGTGACCCTATGGACTGTTGCCCACTGGGTTCCTCTGTCCATGAGATTCTCCAGGCAAGGCTAATGGAGTGGATTGCCACACTTTCCTCCAGGGGATCTTCCAGACCCGGGGATCAAACCTGTGTCTCCTATGTTCCTGCATTGGCAGGTGGGTTCTTATACCACTAGTGCCACCTAGGAAGCCCTGGTTACTATATGTCACCATACAAAAATACTACTTAGTTATTGATTATGTTCCCCACACTGTACATTTCACACCCATGAGTCATTTATTTTGCAACTAGAAGTTTGTACCTTTTAATCTCCGTCACCTATTTCTTGCCCATCCAGACTCATCTCTCCTTCTGAAAATACCTGATTGTTCTCTATATCTATGACTGTTTTGTTATTTTTATTCAGTTGTTTTGTTTTTTAGATTCAAATCATATAATAGTTGTCTTTATCTGTCTGACTCTGGCTGCAGTGCCCTAGGGATCCAGGGACTGATTTAAGTAATATAGATGTAGTTTTCCAAATCTGATGAAGAAATTTAACGAATAAATTCAAGAGGCTAAATAAAACCCAATTTGATATACAAAGTAACCAATGTATTTACTGTCAAATTTTTAATAGATTTAAAAGAAAAATCTTTTTATTTATTTATTTTTGGTGGTGTCGTCTCTTCATTGCTGCGTATGGGCTTTCTCTAGTTGCAGTGAGCAGGGACTACTCTCTAATAATGGTGCACAAGCTTCTCATTGCAGTGGCTTCTCTTGTTGCAGAGCACAGGCTCTTGGGAGTGAGGGCTTCCGTAGTTGCTGCACACAGGCTTAGTTGCTCATTGGCATGTAGAATCTTCCCAGATATAGATTGAACCCATGTCCCCTACATTGGTAGCTGGACTCTCAATCACTGGACCACCAGGCAAGTCCTCATTATCAAACTTCTGAAATACAGCTATGTAAAACACAATCTTAAAAATACCTGGAGGAAAAACACATATTACACATAAGAGGACAATGATTCAAATGAGGTCTGAATTTTTATGTGAAACCATGAAGACCAAGATGGAATGACATCTTAAATGTTGAATGAAAAGAGCTATCAACCTAGACTTCTATATCCAGTGAAAATTTTCCTCAAATCTGAAGGCAAAATATAGTCATTTTCTGACCAACAAAAGCTGGGAGACTCTGGACAGCAGTTGAACATTGAAAGAAATGTGAAAGGAAATTTTTCACAGAATAAAAGGTATAGTAGATGGAAATTTGAATCTATACAAGGAAATGTGGAGTTCTGGAAATGATAAATGAGTAAGCATAATATAGTTTAAAATTTTTTTACTTTAAAAGATAATTAACTTTTTAAAACAAAAATGACAAAAATATATTGTGACTTTAAATATATATATAGAAGTAAAATGTGTGCAAAAATGCACACAAAAAAAAGGTGAGGCAGAAAAAGAACATATATTGTCATAAAGTTTGTATTTTATACTTGAAGTGATATAATAGTATTTAAAGATAAGATATAATATACACATTGTAAACACTAGAGAAATCACAAACAAACATACACAAAAAGCATAGCAAAACAAAGAGGTGTAACTAAATATCAACTGAGGAGTGAAATGGAGTATTGAAAAATACTCAATTAATGCAAAATAAAGCTGTAAAGGATGAGAAATAGCAAAAGAACAGATGCACAAGTAGGAAACAAACTGGCAGACTTAAACCAATCATAGCAACAATTGTATTAAAAGTAAATAGACTAGGGGCTCCTCCATTATGGGAGAGTAGTTTCTAAAGCACAGTGTGGCCTCATAGATAACCTCTATAAGCTCTAGACAAAATACAAAACAAACGAAAAATAGTGCCTGAAGGCAATGAAGAGCTAATAACAAAGGTAGCCAGATTCTGAAGGTAAGTAGACACTTGAAAAAGGCAGTCACACAGGGTGAGTTACAGGTTTTACACCTTTTATCTTGAGGGTAAGGGAAACTTGGCAGTGCATGGGGTGACTCAATCTTTATTAAAGAAACCTCTATAACCTGAAGAACTTGAGGATAAAGTCAGAGGAAACCCCAGCTACCTGGATAGAAATGTGCATTCTGATCAAGAGAGATGCAGTGGGAGCCCTGACTTGCTGGTTTGAATTCTACCCAGATCTCTCACCTCTGAAACAAGTACGTGAAACAGACCAGTTAAGGACAAAAAACTGAACTAAGATTTGAGGTGCTACCAAGCAAGAGAGTTTGCAATTTAAGACAAATGTGAAAATTCCAGATTTTCCACAATATGACATTCAAAATATCTAGGATTTAATTTAAGATAAGACAGGAAAATGTATCCATGAGCAAGATAAAACAACAATCAATGAAGACCAACCATGAAATGATTCAGCTCTTGGAATTAACATACATGGATGTTAAAGGACTGTTATAATTAACCTCAAGGATGTAAAGAAAATCATACTGAAGTGAATGAAAAGAGGACACCTCAGCAGAAAAAAAATGTGTAAAATAATAAATGGAAGTTATAGCACTGAAAAATATGATACATTAAAATAAAAAAGATCACTGATGGAATGATCAGTAAAAAGAACATGAAAAAATAAACAAACACTAAGCTTGAAAACAGAGAAATAAAAATATATATATTTTGAAGTCTGGAGAAAACAAAACAAAACAAAAAAACATGTAAAGAACAGACCTTCACAGACATTTAGAACAATCAGGTGTTCATAGTGTTAGTTGCTCAGTCATCTCCAACTGTTTGCGACCCCATGGACTGTAGCACACAAGGCTCCTTTGTCCATGGAATTCTCCAGGCAAGAATACTAGAGTGGGGTTCCATTCCCATCTCCAGGGGATCTTCCCAACCCAAGGATCGAACTTGTGTCTCTTATGTCTCCTGCATTGCAGGTAGGTTCTTTACCATCTGAGACACCAGGGAAGCCCCAGTATCAAAGGACTAACATTTGGAAGTAGAATCCCAGAAGCAGAGGACTGTGAGAAAAGGACAGATAAAATATTCAATGAAATAATGGCTGAAAATCCTAAATTTTGTAAAAAGTATAATTTATAAATTTAAGAAAACTGTCAGTCCCAAGCAGGGCAAATACACAGAAAATCATACCTAAAAGCTTCACATTCCAGCATCTAAAACCACCCCCAACTCCCCCCCCCAAAAAAAGAGACAATCTTGAAGCAGCCAAAGAAAAATGACACATTGTAGAGTGAACAATAATTGGACAAATGAAGACCCAAAGGCAGTAGGGAAACATTTTGCTAAAGGAGGAAGAGAACAACAACAAAAAACTTGTCCACTCAAAGTATTCAACAAAATGCCTATCAAGAAAGAAACAGGAAAAGATATTTTCACATAAAAATAAAAACTTATAGACGTTAACCTCAGTAGACCTGCATTACCGAAAAAAAAAAAAAAAAAGTGAGGGAAGTTCTTCATTACAAAATAATACCAAATATAACAAGAAAGAAACAGACCCACAGATACAGAAAACACACTAGTGGTTACCAGTGGGAAGAAAGAAGTGGGGAAGGGCAAGAAAGGCATATGGGAGTAAGTGAAAGTGTTAGTTGCTCAGTTGAGTCCAACTCTTTGTGACTCTGTGGACTATAGCCCACCAGGCTCGTCTGTCCATGGAATTTTAGAAGCAAGAATATTGGAGTGGGTAGCCATTCATTTCTCCATATGACCTTCCCAACTCAGGGATTGAACCTGGGTATCCTGCACTGCAGGGAAATTCTTTGCTGTCTGAGCCACTGAGGAAATTCCTAAGGGAGTAGAGATATAAACTATTATGCATAAAATAAGCTATAAGGATATATTGCACAGCACAAGGCCTATAGCCAATATTTTTTAAAACTATAAACTGAGTGTAATCATTAAAAATATTATCACATGAAAACTCAGATCTTCAGGAAAGAATTGAGGTTGTCCCAAATGATAAATATCTTGGTAAATTGAAAAGCCTATTTCTTTTATCTTAATTTCTTAATACTTCAGTTCAGTTCAGTTCAGTCTCTCAGTTCAGTTCAGGTCAGTTGCTCAGTCGTGTCCGACTCTTTGCAACCCCATGAATCGCAGCACGTCAGACCTCCCTGTCCATCACCAACTCCCAGAGTTCACTCAGACTCACGTCCATCAAGTCAGTGATGCCATCCAGCCATCTCATCCTCGGGCGTCCCCTTCTCCTCCTGCCCCCAATCCCTCCCAGCATCAGAGTCTTTTCCAATGAGTCAACTCTTCACATGAGGTGGCCAAAGTACTGGAGTTTCAGCTTTAGCATCATTCCTTCCAAAGAAATCCCAGGGCTGATCT